>NC_056737.1:539737864-539747864 GCF_019279795.1 Protopterus annectens
GAAAGAAAAAACAGTAGATTAAATGATTGAATGTGGTTTTGACTGAAGTACTTATGACAGAAACGTCATTTCATGGAAAGCATTCAACACAATCTGTATATATATATATATATATATATATATATATATATATATATATATATATATATATATATATATACATATACACACCATGAAAAGGGATTGTTTGCATGATGCAAGTTTCCCTGCACCCCTCCATGTGGATTATTCGGTCCCCCCTACACCCACCTTAATTATATATACTAACTCCACATTTGCACACCTATAGAGAAAAATGGAATCACCAGATGCTGTGAATCAGTGATGCGGCACAAATACTCAATCATATACAAATCTGGAGGTACAAAATGGCAGTGGGCATTAGCAATCCACACAAAATCTTCTAAATTTCATCCCTAAGAAATCACATGATCAAAACTGGTACTAAAATACCATACATAGACTTCTACATTTTTTGGCAGAATGATATTTCTGTCAAAAGTACTTTCAGTCAAAAACACATTCAGTCATCTTAAAGACTGTTGTGTCTTTCGGCTTTACCCGGTTAGGGGTCGCCACAGCGGAACTCCGCTCCGCTAATGATTGGTAGTTGATTTTTACATGCCGAGTTACCAGCCCTGACGCACAACCTTCAACGAAGGTACGCCCATTCACGTGTATCTCCACGCAGAAGACGCTCTAGCTGAGAGTCGATCCGGACAGCATCTTACTGTGAGGCAACAATGCTACCGCAGCACCACCACCACTATTTTTCTTAAAGTCAAAGCTACCTTTGAAGATATGATAGGGAACCACACACATAGACACACACACACACACACACACACACACACACACACACACACACACACACACACACACACACACACACACACACACACACACACACACACACACACACACACACACAGGTAGAAAATGTGCACATGGGCTGATTATGTCTGAATGATTGAAGATGATGGTGAAAAAAGAGATGAGGATTACACGGTAATGGAAAAGAAGTAGTGGCTTACAGATGAGAAGTTATGCACTTTATAGCAGAAATAAAGGTACAAGTGAGTATAGGCTGTTCTTAGGTCTGGGCAGTGGCAGGCAGACACAGTTTTGGTGGGTTACAGTGCCAGCACAGCATTGTCAGTCTGATGGTGGTCCTTACACTGGGCTGACTCACTGGAGTAAGACAGCAAGACCTGGACTCTGGTTTGCAGCAAACATACCATCAGTGCAGTTAGATGCAGCATAATACACAGAAACATAATTTGGATATTTATAGCATTAGTGATAGTCCAGGATGAGGGGAGGGACAAGCTAAATATTGAATGACATTGCATTAAATCAAGAGAAGATAGGAAAAGAGAGTTGCTGCTGCATAGCTTTACAAACAACTGTAAACTAGAGACTGCTGCAGCAAACAGAAAGATGTAAAAGCATTACAGAAATGTATATATATGAATATTACATTTGGCATACTTATAGCAAATTATGAATAAAAGTGTGTAGCCATGACCTACAGGTCAAAAACATTATGTAGCCACTGTTTTATAAAACTCCATTCTGAAGTCAGTAATGCTTCTTATGTGCCTTGGTAGTAATGGAAGCTAGTATTAGCTTAAAATGTGTCAGCTGGAGCACACGGGTTGCTAGATATTCTGTTGCCCAGGGCCATCCCCCATTTTTGCTTCGGCCATCCCCCCCACAATCTGGCACCCTTCTAAACTTTAAGTTAAAGAGCAAAAAAGAAAAAAACTGTTAGAACTTGAACAGCATGTAACAAGCAGCTGCTGGAATATAGCCTCAAAATCTGCTACACATGGTCACTTCAATTTTGATCCCAAATAGCAAATACGTGCATTCAAATGCTGGTAGTGCACTAAAGAATGATCAGCTTCTGACAACTGTCCCTATAACAGTTAGTTACTACCCCTTTCTCTACACCCTAGTTGTACTAGTGACATGATATAAGAAAAGCTAGTACAATAATATGCCCTCATTTTTAGTACTGCATCAACTAGAAAGCCAGAAATATTTCTGCAATACATTGCCATTACAAAACTAATGGAGTTTATTTCTTGTTTTACTATAAGAAGTAGTACTTGAAAAAAAAAACAAAAGGGTCTTCAGTGGATCACACCATAAGCTCCATACCTCTCAGATAAACTTTTGACAAATTGCTTATTTTAACCTATTTATTAGACAAAAAAATGATATTATAATGTATGTGCGGGTAACACTGTCATTATATTAACTCATTTAGAACTTCTCTAAGAAGGAAGGCTGCTAAGTCAACCAACTTTGCAAAGGGTACTTGCACCAAAGGTAGAGTATACATTTATATTACAGAAAAGGAAGGAGTTATTATAAAGGGATTAAAAAAAGATGTCAAAAAAGAGAATTTATGAACATCTGTATGCATCTCCTAAGGAGAACATCACAACCTTTTTATATAAACGCTTCATTAAGTTGCCATGGATTTACATGTTTTAAGTTTACATGGAGTTTGCCACAATATATTATAGGGTGGGTGATGGGAACTTTATTTAGAGTTAAGAGAGAATTGCACGGTTAGGTTGATAAAATTAACATATCCCACATATAATTAAAAGTAAAGTATAAAAATATAATATAAAGAGAGCCCTGAAATATAATATATATCTATATACATTTATATTTACTATAGATCATTTATATTCATTGTTTAATTAGTTGTTATCATTTATTTATTTAGTTAGTTTGTATTATTTTATGTAGTTTTATATATGTTATAGTTAAAAAAAAATATATATATATGTATAAAAATAAAAAAAATAAAACAACAAACAACCAAAACAAATAGTAATAAAATAATTTCACAACCTCACAGTAAGTACTTTCTTCTTCACACTTCTGAATTCATAGCATAAAATCTACACACAAAATATTAATATTATTATATTACCAATATAATAATAATTTGGTAATCATCTAGGCAAAATCTCTCAACTTCAAGACTAACCCCTAAAGAGTTTCCTCTTTTTAACCCAATGATTCTAAATGCACACACCTTACAAGTTCCCTTTTTTCAGTAAAAATTAACAAAAACAAAATCACCTACCCTTATACACAATTTCTACCACCTTAAACTTAAACTAGAACAGAAGGCCGATTTCAAAAAATGCTTACCTTTACCATTTCTTTTTAAAGCAATTTTTTTAATAGCATACAAATATGTATGTTCATAGAGCATTCTATTTTTTCCTAAGTTTCCCATACAGTGCATGTAACATATAAACAAATAATAAATAATTCTACAGTGTGCATACAGATTAAACATAACTTCTATATAGATATAGGATGTATTAAAACATTGGCTGTATCAATAGAGGAACAATGTCTACAGTTCCCACAGGGCAGAGTACCAACAATCTGATCTTTAACAGGTTAATCTCTATGCATTAACTTAGAATCCATAAAGCACAGCCGATGTTTAAGAGATTTCTTGTTTTTATAAGTAAAATTGGGTTTAATACCCACTATGTCTTTAATCCTATCTGTAGTTAATATGCCCCAATTTGTACCCACTACATGTCTAACCCTCCTAAAATCACTAGCATAGGGTAGAACCAATGGCATAGTGTCAGGTTTCCTGGTAACAGAATTGTGATCATCTACTATCCCATCTGAAAAATAGGGAAGGGCCAAAGTCGACCTCAAAAATTTTATATCATCCCTCATGGTACTAATCTCACTTGTACTATAGCCCCTAGAGGGAAAGTCAGTATATAGTTTATCTAAATCATTACTAAAGCCATTTTTTGTGTTATTTAAATGGGAAATTCTCATCCCTTGAGTTTTCATAATATTCCTATATACATGAGATGGATGCATACTATCACGCTTCAGAATATATTTCTTCTACAAGGCGTTCTGTACAATCTAGTTACAAGTTCACCCTCCATATTTTTAGTCACTTGCACATCAAGAAAAATAATTTCTGCAGATGAAACATGACAGATGAACTTCAGGAATTAAGTGGCAGTATATAGATATTCAACAAATGCTAGGAACTGCATCTCAGTCCGTCACCAAAGCAGGACCACATCATTTACAAACCTCATGTAAAACAACAGTGAAGCCTTGTATACACTATTAAGAACAAACTGTTCTTCCCACTGAGCTAATACCATGATGGAGTAGCTATTGGCACAAGAAGTGCCCATAGCTATGCCAACTTTCTGTAAATAATATCTATCCTGAAACATAAAGATGTTATTGAAAAAGGCATATAAGATCTATTTGGATAACACTATAGTCATTATATTTAGTTAAGAATGACTTTATCATTTTGATGTCATCCAAATTAGGGATACAAGTGAGCAAGGATTCGGCATCCAATGTGACTAAGAGGTGATTATTCAAATCAGAGGCATAGTCCTGTGTAAACCGATGTAAATCCTTAAGAAAATGTTTAGTATCATTGAGCACTGTGGTAGCTTTATTACGAATTGGGCGCAGCTGCTTGTCAATATAAATTGAAAAAGGCTCAGTTAGCCATTTCCTACCTGAAACAATAGGCCTAAGAGGTGGTGAAACAGGGTTTTTGTGCACCTTAGGAAGGCCCTGAAAAAACAGTGTTACAGGGTATTCAGCATTTAAATATTGTGCTAACTGATCAGTAATTAGAAAGTTATCAAGACAATCACAAACTAAAAAGAAAACTGAACATTGTCTATCCCTTATGTAGTCATGGTCAACTTTGTCATACACATTAGAATCATTAAGCATAAAAAAATAGAATTAGCATAAAAATCACGATCCAGTATTACAGTAGCTCTGCCTTTATCTGCTTTCTTAATGATAATTGTATCATCATTTTGTAAAGTTAGTAGAGCAGCTTTTTATTTCCTAGTTAAATTGTAGAAGTCATGCCTTGCTACATTAACAGCGCCAGAGGATGAACCAGATAGTAAAGTGAATAATTCACTTTCACATTTTTTCCAATACTTCTAGAACTGGGTCAATAGGCAGTTGAAACACACTAGGCTTTTTAAAAAAGTGAAGCGCTGCCCACAGCTTCTCTGTCATTAAAACACATTTTTAGAGAAACATTCCTAATAAACATTTTCAAACTAATAGCAACTTCTGAAAAGTCAGACTTCTTGGCTGGTACAAAAGTTAGTCCTCTTTCAAGTAGCGAAATCTCAGCTAGAGACAGTACCTTATCAGACAAGTTGATAATCAGGGACCCTCCTCCATGTTCCACATCCATTTCAAATTCCGACCTGGATTCTCTTCAAAGTGCTGCCAGCCTCTTTTTCTTCCTCTGCTTGGACTTCTTCCCCTGTTCTGTTCTACCATTTTAACTTGTTTTATTGGTAGGGGAAGTTTGAGATCCCCAGAAACCTGCTGCGGTGCAACAACCTTCCTTCTGACGTCCTACTGCTGTGAAGCAGAACCCACATCAGCTGAATCAACTGACATGATAGGCCTTTACTGTTGCATAGGAACTTGATCATTAGTTAAAGCTACAGGTGTCAAATTCAAACTACCAGTTTGTAAAGGTGCTTGTGCACCAGCAGACGTGGACGAAACACTACCATTAGCATTGTCTCTTACTTCATTGAAACAAGGCCAGGTAAAAACATTTCCCTGAAAGAAATCCCTTTGGTCATGAACCAGTTTCTTCATCTTTTGATTTTTAAGCCTATTTTCATAGGCAGAAATACTGTCAGCTACTTCATCAAAGCAAGCAGGAACAAGTCATGATCATAGTTATTAAAATGACATTGCTTCTTAACATCAATGGCAGCTGCTAGGTCTTTCTCTATTGGTGTAAAGAAGTCAATAAGCAGCTGAATATAGCCAAAACTATATTCTAAGTTTATCGTCTGCCATTTGGAAAGCAAGCCTTCATAATAATCACCATATGTGGGCATCAAAGTTATTCTTTAGCCCCTAGGAATTATACGGTGAAACAAACATGCTTCCATATGCAGTCTCTGCCATTGAAGGCGTTTAAGCTTAAATAAATCACTTTCCAAACTTTTTATCTCCTATTGAGATGGTACCTTTACATCAGACTGTTGAGACACTGCATTCTCAGTATCATTAGAAGCAAAAAACAGCAATAGATTCTCATCCTCGGGACAGAGTAGTTTCAGAATACGATCAGTATTACAGTCTCTCTGTTGAGGCAGAACAGGGGATGGCTCTGCAGAAGCAGAATGAGTAGAACAGTCAGCCATGGATCCTGAGGAGGACATAAAAATGTATTCATCTGCAGAAATAATTTTTCTTGATGTGCAAGTGACTAAAAATATGGAGGGTGACCTTGTAACTATTTTGTACAGAACGCCCATTAGAAGAAACAATTTTCTGAAGCGTGATAGTATGCATCCATCTCATGTATATAGGAATGTTATGAAAACTCAAGGGATGAGGATTTCCTGTTTAAATAACACAGAAGATGGCTTTAGTAATGATTTAGATAAATTATCTACTGACTTTGCCTCTAGGGGCTATAGTACAAGTGAGATCAGTACCATGAGGGATGATATAAAAGGTTTTTTGGTCGACTTCGGCCCTTCCCTATTTTTCAGATGGGATAGTAGATGATCGCAATTCTGTTACCAGGAAATCTGACACTATGCCATTGGTTTTACCCTATGCTAGGAATTTTAGGAGGGTTAGACATGCAGTGGATGCAAATTGGAGCATTTTTGCTACAGATGATAGGATTAGAGACTTAATGGGCCGGATTCACGAAACCTCCGTGTAAGACTTAATATGTCTTACTCGGAGGCTGCAGTTGAACGGTATGACATCAACACATCATGCATATTCATGAGGTCATGCTGAATCATACCCAAGGCTAACACGGACCGTGTAGGAAAGTAAGGGGCGTGTCTGAATGCCGAGTATCGCAAAGGGACATGCCCTCAGAAGAGTCAGAGGCCTGAAAGTATACACCCACGAGCGAGTCCTTAGAAATGTCAAGGAACATCACACCACACATCCCCAGAGACAAAACCCTACTGAAAATATGTAAAACGTAAAAATAGCAGTTTCATTTTTTTTTTTATAATTTCAAAAATGCTTGCCCGCAGTTGCACTCATGTGCGCGGGTATGCCCTTCGCTCAGCCACAGTTAGCAGAGATTGAAAAGCATATAAGATCTACATATGCAAATTAAGCCAAGTAGCAATAGCGTAGCGGTAGAGATGCTGGTCAAAGAGGAGGTAGTCATGGTTCGAACCCCCACAACATTATTCACCATTTTTATTTAAATAAGTATGAAACAATCCCCTGACACATACATATATATATATATATATATATATATATATATATATATATATATAAAACTGTAATTTAAGTAAAATGTAATGAAACGGGCCATGTATTTGTGAAGAAATCTGACAGAATAATTTATAAAAAAGGATTATAATTGCCCATAGCTGATCAATGCTTTAGCAACCTGCATATGAGTGCCTGTAGGTGAGCAGCGCTTTAACAAGCTGCATTTGAGTGCCCGTAGGTGAGCAGCACATTAATAAGCTGCGTATGAGTGCCCGGAGGTGAGCTGCACTTTAACAAGCTTAATATGAGTGCCGTAGCTCAGCAGTGCTTCACCCAGCGTAATATGAGTGCTCATAGCTAAATAACGCGTTACCCAGTATAAGCCGTTTGCGCGGAGCTGCGCAGCACGCCAACCAGCTAACCGGCGGGCAACATTGGGCAAGCTGTATCAAAGCCACCTTTACACTGACACACCTCCTAGCCTGTCTAGACAGTAGTAAAAAAAAAAAGCAATGCCAAGGGTCGAACCCGGGATACTGTGCACCATAGTCAATGTACTGAACCACTAAGCCATGACAGTTGTACTGAGAAATACTGTATTAGCATATATATAGGAATGAATGAAAATAGAGCCATGACAAAGAAGGTTTGCTTTAAGCTGATAAATATCCAAAATGGCCAATCAGAGATAAGTGCAGGAAAACCGGAATATATAAGCCCCATAGGCGGGAATACACACCATAACTGATTGTGGTACCCATTTGCAGTCAGGATGGCAGGTGCAGGAGAGGGAAATCGCTTTAGAGCACAAAGGTGGGGTGTTGAGGAGTCAAAATATATGGTTTGGCTCCTAGTCCATGATCATGAAGCACAACTCATGCAGGGCCAGGTTCAATGAGGTGCGTATAAGGCAGAGGCATGGAACCGGTTGGCACATGATCTCACCAGTGCCACAGGCATTCCAAGGACTGGTGAACAGGTCTGTCACCACCATGCAGACCTGAAGCGATGTAAGGAGGACCAACTGAAATGTTGGATCCAGGAGGCCCGCCAAGTGCCTAATGCCCCACTACTAAGTATCCATGTAATTACGTATGTAAGAAATGCTATCCTAGCCTATAGTATGGAGAGGTATTTTCCAATATTCCTTCATTTATATTACAGCTGCAGGTGTCCGTTCCGTGAATTGTTGAGCCTATGCTGATAGGCTGCTGAGGTTGCGCCACCAGGCAGGTTAGTAATTATTTAGCTGGTATTGTTATAGAATATAAATTAGAGAGATTGTAAAAGAGTTCATTGTTGTAACCCAGTAATAAAGGTGAAATAAGCCTAGAATAAAGATTCTGCTAGTATTGTAAGATTAGATAAGTGATGCAGCCTGGAAAAGAGTGTATTGCAATCCAGTAATAAAGATTAAACAAGTCTCAAATAGAGTTTCCACCTGTATTGTAATATCAAATAACTGTTTCAGCCTGAAAAATGAGTGGTAATCAATCAACAAAGGATAGACAAGTGTCAAATACATCCTTGTAAATTCTGCCATATGAAATATGTGAGTCAACTGGAAAGGATTGTTGTAACCCAGTAATAAATGTTAATAAAGCCTAGAATTAAGTACCATTCTGAAATGTAAATATAAAATAAGTGAGAGAGTGTGAGAAAGACAGTTTGAAGCTACCAAGAAAGCTGTAATAAGTCTGGAATAAAGGTATACTGTAGTCACTACATAATATTATGTTACTGTACCCTTGCATTATGGAGATAGTATGGTTGTATGAAATGCTGAACATCCACAGTTGTCTAGACCCATATAAATCAAATGTAGCAGGATGCTGTACCTGAACACAGCCAGATATGAACATATATGAATAAAAATGGAATGTATATTAATGTAGCAGTAACATCCCCATCACCAACATTCCTAAGGTTACATACAGGAAACTGTACTAATACATGTAGGGGATATATATCTGCATCTACTAGGAATGTACAGTATATGTATAGGTAGTGTAAGTTGTTAATGTAATATTTCACCACCCTACCCTATTTTCACAAATTATGCCATTCCACACCAAACTGGGTATGTGCATTCACAATTAATTCCCATGGACATTTGTCCTTTGGTTCATACATATCTGCATGTACGTTGATGCATGTGCCCTGTTCACATATCCAAACCTGATAGCCTGTTGCCACCAATCAACCCTGCATGCTGTTGGAATGTGCACTGTTGTTCTAAATATGCATGCGTTATGCTTGCTGCTCAATGTTCGGAATGCATGGGTGTTTGGTTAATGGGAATACTGATGCATGCTGTTACAACTAATTTTGAATGGTGTTGTTTGTTACTAACCCAAAATGCCATAAAATACTGCTAAACATAGGACAACAGGGAAGGCGGGTTCCAGTGGACCCACCTCTCCCACCTCAGCTGGCGAGTGCACCTGGCACCAGTGCCCAGGCCGGGACCTCCTCCTCCGGTGGCCCTGTGCCACCTTAGGGTGGAAGCGCTGCAGGGGATGGGGCTCGTCCCCCTTCTGCAAGTGTGGCCGGAGGAGAGCCTCCACTCACCCTCCATAGGGTCCGGTCTGTGGTGCGTAGTGAGATCAGGCGTTCTGTGACTGATCCCCTACGCCAGCTTGAGGCGAGCGTGGCACAACTCATGGGTGTGCCTGCCCATCCTATCCAGTCCCCAGCACAGCCC
>NC_056737.1:539752864-539960364 GCF_019279795.1 Protopterus annectens
ATGTGTAATGTGTGTGTAATGATGCCTGTACCATGGCCGCAATCACATGTGTGTTACAGGGTATGTGTGTGTACCTGGCAGCATGTATACTCTGTGACAGCAGTATGCTGGCTATAGTAACAACTGTGCACATATGTCAGGTAGGGGTATGGCATCAAAGACTAGGGTGGGTTACCGTTGAAACTGTAAATGTGCATTGCATTCATTGCACGGGATGACAATATTCTTCATCCATTAGCTTGATACATACCCCCAGTGTGAGGTTGTGCATTGTATCCCACACAGTGTGCCGAGTGCTTGTGTATACTAGTTTGTTGTATGGAGCGTGACAGGCACTGTCAGACAGTTGTGGGCTGAGCACTGATATGTGGTATCGAACATGTGTATCCCCTGATAGACAGATGCTATATATGGCAGTTAAGTGATATCAGTACATTAGAATATTAAGTGTGCCACTAGTTGCTCACATATTTTTCTTTTCCTTCCAGGGTGATGGTGCATCAGCGAAACCCACCTTATACAGCAGCAGAGGATCAGGAGATCCACCAGAGCCTGGTGCAGAATTACTGTGTGCTGTTTTCCAGGACCAGCCAGAACCAGCACGAGAGGGCTGCACTGTGGCAAGATCTTGTCCGTCGGGTAAATGACATAGGCATGCATAACCAGACATATGAGCAGGTATGCCATCACTGCAGTGATTTAATTAGACATGTCCGGCAGCATGCGTCTGATATCCACAGACAACAGCTTGCCACAGCCAGTGGGGTACCTATCCACTCCCCCCTCACCAGTGTGGAGGAGCAACTCCTAAGTGTTGTGGCTCCAGGCCAACAACAGCAACATCCACAAACATGTGTCATCATGGAGACAAGAGCCATCCAGCATGCTGAAATGGAGCGTGCAGGTTACATGCCATATCTGTAGTTGACTGATCTCTGTACTGGTAGTTTATGCATGTGTGAGATATGTACTGTTTGTGTAGCTGTTAACCTGCCTATTCTTCTGCAAGATTGATATTCTGAGCATAATCTGTACACCTGTGAAAGCCACCTGTTGTACTACTGTACTTTATCATACTCACAGTATCAATGGCACAGTTGTGGCCACTGGCAATCACTGTCATATTTTTGCAGGTCCCTCTGGAGTGACAGCAAGGCAGCTAATCCATGCTGGTGAGTGTGTAATAACAATACTATTTCTAATGACATGTGCATGTCATATGGAGGTGTAGTCTGTGCACATGTAACACACCTACGCATAATGCATGCTGTGCATGTTTGCTGTGAGACTATGCATATCCCATTATTCTCAATAGCTGCCCCACTCACATGCAATACACAGAGCATGACACACATGTGTGGCAACACAGTACTGGACATTGTATAGGCATACCTGATACACATGTACACAACACACATGTTTGGCATACACACTACACCTTAGCCTGCTACACATGTCCAATTATGACACCTGCTGTATGGCCACCCTTCAGTATCCCACTTATCATCTACGCAGCACACATAATATACCTGAGGGGTAGAGGCCTATCATGTCTTTGTGCAACAGTCTTGAACAAATAATACATTCATGTTAGGCAATGCTCACTATTGGCCACCTTACAAACCCATGTAACAAGTGGCTGTGTAATTGTGGATATAGTCATGTTACTGCACATCAGGTACAGCTTGCTAGCTGCCTGTCTGGCACACATTATTATTGTTGACTGACCACAAGAAGCATGTTGATCATGGCTCACATTACTACATCACTTCCAGTTCCGCCGACCACAAAAGTACACATAGCAGTCATTGTGTAGCACCGTCATGTGTTTTGTGTGTGTGTGTGTGTGTGTGTGTGTGTGTGTGTGTGTGTGTGTGCAAATATATGCACCCACAGCTTGTAACACTTGCACAACATTGTTATGTCCTTGTACACATTGTGTCCCAGGGTGGAGACAATCACTGAACAACTATACACAAGCATCAAGTACACGTATACTGTTATTAACAAGGGCTGTCTACACTTGCACTGCATGTTCCTGTGCAACACATAATCTGCATGCTGACACGTGTGCAGTGATGTTTTTCCTTGTGATACTGTCACCCACCCTAAAACAGTATTGTGTATGTGTTGGATTGCAGGTGTGTCTGTGTTTGTATCTGCTGTATTGAGGAGTGTGCCTGTGTGCTTGTGTGCTTGTGTGATTCTGCACCTGTGTGCTTGTGCCTGTGTGCATGTGCACCTGTGTGCATGTGTGCCTGGGCGCATGTGTGCATGTATGCCTGTGCACATGTGTGCATGTGTGCCTGTGCGCATGTGTGCATGTGTGCCTGTGTGCATGTGTGCCTGTGCGCATGTGTGCATGTGTGTCTGTGCATGTGTGCCTGTGCATGTGTGCATGTGTGCATGTGTGCCTGTGTGCATGTGTGCATGTGTGCATGTGTGCCTGTGTGCATGTGTGCATGTGTGCCTGTGCGCCTGTGTGCATGTGTGCCTGTGCGCCTGTGTGCATGTGCGCATGTGTGCATGTGTGCCTGTGCGCCTGTGTGCATGTGTGCATGTGTGCCTGTGTGGTAATATTGTGTACACATTTGTAAACTGTGTTTCCTATCTTCCTCTCACAGGTTCTGATGTTGCTGTGGTGGAGTGTAGCAGGTAACCTGAAGCCACTGCTGGGGATAGTGATTATGATGATACATGTGCAATGGCACAGGGATGTGTGACAGGGTCTGTCGTTGGTCAGCCAATTGACACTACACAGCAGTCAACCCCATCAATGCGCACAGTCATCCTGCCTATACATCCATTGTCACCAATGTCCTTAGCTGAGGGACAGCATACAGTGGGCATTGACCAGGGTAGTGTGGTATTGTTGGCACATGCATCCCCTCACAGCAGCCATGGCCAGATTCCTGATATAGTACCACACAGGCAGATGTCCAGGGGTTCTCGTGGGAGCATCCATGGTCATACTGCCCCTGTCAGACGTGCCCACAGAGGTCTTTCAACCTCAGCTATGTTCCAGGCTGTAATGCAGGCACAGGCACGTATGGAGCGGTACCCCAGACAGGGTCTGAGGGACCTTAGAACACATCACACCGCTATGAATGACACTATGCGTGACATTGCGTCTGCCATACGTAACATCAGCGAGGTCATTGATAGACATTGGGGGGACACATTAGATCTCTTCCACAACTACATGTCCAGGAGCCAGGATAGTGCAGGATGGTTAAGGTGTTGACGTGGATGTATGCCAGCAACATTATCAGCTGGCAGTCGTCGCAGACAACAACAAACCCGCAGCCACTCCCATAGTGCCAGTACCAGCCCCAGCAATGCTGGGTCTGTGCTGTCATTAGACAGTCTGAGAAGACCACGTGCATGTGGCTCTGGACAGTCCCAGCAGGGACATGTGTCCAGTCAACAACCCACTGCTTCTGATGACAGTACCCAGTCTGGCTTAGTACCTGATACCGTCCGTAGCACCCCTGCCAGGCACAGGTACCGTGTCCGTGGCCAGAGACAGTGATCTGTATGACCTGGCAGGTACAGTCTGTGGCTGTCCACAAACACCTGTATATGGCAGCCACATGGTGGAACTGTGTGCATGCATACACACACACATAATGCTAACACCTAGGGCTAACACATACACACACACATTGCAGCAACATTGCCCATGTTGTACTGTTGTCCCTCACTAACACACACACACACACACACACACACACACACACACACACACACACACACACACACATGTCAATTGGATGTGTCAATGGCAGACTCTGGCAAACCAAGTACACACCCTGTGCATATGATGAAACTGTGCCACCTCCTGCCATCTGTAACATTGATGCAGGAACAGGGTAGCATGGTGCTGATGCACAGGGTGACAACAAAGCACTATAGTAATATTATCATGTTGTTAACAGTACAGTGTAGTGATATTGTTGTGGGTATATTTGAGCATGCATGATGCATTACCTATGTTTGTCATTGCAGTTTTGTATACACCAGTGTTAATTCCCAAAGTGTACTGTCTGCACATGTGCCACATGGCTGCTGTGTGTACCTGTGCCTGCATGTGTTGGGGTGTGGACAGTACATGTGTAATGTTTGCAGCACTGAGTTGCAGGTGTACATTTGTGAACATGGTTAGCATGGAACATGACATGGTTTGACAGTATGCTGTGAGTGGTATGGTTTCCAAATGTCAATGGTCTGCATTCTGGTAGTATACACAGATTACATAGCCTGACATTCAGTGGTCATGACATGGTGTCTCCTCAACTGATACACAGATGTAGGAACCTGGTGTCAGTGATATCCCTGCAGTACTACACTATATTCTTACTGAGCCACACACATCCCTGGGAACAATACTCTTTGGCATTTAGCAGTCTCATGTACATGCCAACACACTACGGATATGTCCATTCACGACTGCAAATACATACAGTGGCCTACAATGCATTCTACACATGACACACCTAACCACCACAAGGGTATCATACGGACAGATACCTGCTTTCCAAGCCATGCTGTATTGCTGTAACACAACTGTGGCATTGGCATCGGCATGTAGTTAACATAGTATTCCAACAGTACCATGTAGGTGGTAGCACCCATCATGTAGAACGGGTAATGGTGTGTACATGTGGACAAGTGTTATCTTGTCTTTCCTGTGATATTCACATTTCCAAAGGTATTCTGCAGTCCCTCGGTGTATCACCTAAGCAGGAAGGTATCTGTATGTGTATCGGCAACAGTTGCCATACACCTACACTGGGTGACCATCACTCACAGACTTTGTTGTGTTTTAACATGTCTGACATATACTCCAGATATGAACCCTCACCCACATTAATCTATCAAAGCTTTCATGGGTGTGTGTCACATAGCTGACCTAGGACACAGATCACTGCAGTAGCCTGCATTGTCACCAACATACATGTATGGCCTAAGGTCTGGTAAGCTGCGGCATATGCTGAAAAATGTAACAACTGTATTCATATGGGGCAGGCTTCACACATAGGAATTATTAAAGGTGACAGGTACATATCTGTATGTGGCACACATACCTGATGTGTGCATTGAAATTACTGTTATAATAATATTTGTCATACAATAATAAAAGCAAAACACACAACACATTGACAAACTGTGTGACAAATACACATATGGCATTTGTAGGATTCAAACCCCTATCTAACTATATTATGATACTTGAGAGAGACACACTAGCGCAGCTCACTATTCGCATTACTGGATAGTTTTCCTTCTCCTGCTGTATTTATAGGGTGCTGACATCATCAGTCTTTCCAAAGAGGAATGTACATATTTTAGTGTGTTATCCCAGTCTTTAAAAAGGCCATTCCTTTCACAGAGAATTGCATGCATACACACCCCACTGTTCTCCCCTACACACACACAGCGTTTGCAGGAATCAAACCCCTACCTAACGATGTTATGATACTTGAAAGAGACGCATTAGCGCAGCGCGCTATTCACATTACTAGATGATTTCCCTTCTCCTGCTGTATTTATAGGGTGCTGACATCATCAGTCTTTCCAAAGAAGAATGTACATCTTTAACTATCCCTCAGTATGGGGGTTAACAATATCTGTACATTAACAGACGCCTAGTTCAGGGTCACATATGCACACTGGCACTGCCAGGTTATGTTGTATAGCATGCTTTGTGACCACAGGACTTGTAACACACAACACAAGTAGGGGGTGTATCCATATACATCACAGATACACACACCTCTGGGTTGGTACCACTGCACTAAGCATGACAGGCCATACATATACAACTACCATTGTGCAAAACTGCCTTTTGGTTTGGTGTGTAGTTCACACCCCCCCCCCATACCCAGTAACCACACTTGGCTTTCCTGGGAATCGTGTAGGATATGCAGGTCTTCACACACACCATTATAGTGGTTGACTTCAGGTACACAAATATTGACTGGGGATACTACTCAGGCCCTCAACAACATCACCCTACAGACACTACAATTTGTGAATCCATGTGCTATGGCACAACCAGTCACCACACCCACAAGGGGGAATACATCTTGTACCTGATCATCACCAATATGGGGACTCTATGTTACACACCAGAGGTAGAACCATCATTGTTAAGATCAGACCATAAACAACTTTCCCTGGATATCCATATCCCATCCCCACCCCCAGCCAAGGAAATCACTGTAAAACATTTCTCAAAAGCAGACTTTGCACTTGTGAAGACTGGGGTGGAATACTTCAAAGGCCCCGTGCTGGAGGATAATACAGCCCAATCTACAGAATCCTTTACAAACGCATTGTATGAGCACCTGCAGGTATGCATTGATCATGCTATCCCAAATAAAACCATGACTCCTCCAAAACAGGAGACCTGTCTGGTTGACCCCAGCCATATATAAGCTGTACAACAGAAGGAGGAAGCTACTACATAACAGAGCAATATCCCACAGACCCACATAGATCATAACCTTTCCTTTGCTAATCACATTGACAGAGTCATTGCAAAGACCTTTATATAGCCCTCCTTATCACATGGGTGTTTGCATGTAGATCATGGGAGGTCATTGTGGCCCTCTACTAGTTACTCATCAGGCCCATGTTTGACTACAATGCCCCTTTTGGGGTGTACCTTACCCAACACCTGCGGCAACTACAGTGAACACAACAGTACCTCCCCAAGAGGATCATGGGCTACACACAGATGTCCTATGCAGCTCAACTAAAGGATCTCCAGCTCTACTCAGTTGCTTAACGCCTACTCAGAGGTGATCTATGCCTGACGTATGCATCCATTTCAAACCCAGAAGTAATGGACATGCTCCACCTCATAACATCCAAGACCCTTAGAGCTACACACTCCAGGGACTTAAACCTCAGCACAAAAATAAATAGGACATGCTGCAGGGACAGATTCATTACCCAGAGGCTCCCCTCACTCTGGAATTGAATCCCAATTAAAGTTAGACATAGCCCCTCGCCAACCCTCTTCCAGCGAAATACAGCCGCATGGATGGGAAATTGCAATTTCACCCCTGGGATCTCCACTGTGTCCCTGCTTGATAGAGGCACAGCAAACTAGTCTTAAAGGGTGCCTTCTGTGTTCTACTTTACAGAGGCACAGTAGGCTACTCTACTGGGGAGGTGGACGCCAAATACACTCTGCCTAGGCTTATGAATTCCCTAGGGCAGACAGCATAGTATCGACCTCTGCACCTATGTTTATGTTCGAGATGCACAATATTTGTTGCTGCTACTGTTTGCAGTTCTTTATTGCCATAGCTTTCCCAGTTTATATGATCAACTTGTGTATCTGCGTAACATGTTTGATCATGACAGGGTTCCAGTATATTAATATATGTGTCTGTTGTCATTTAACTGTGTGCACAGGGCAGATTGCTGGATTGTGGGAGGTTCCTGGCTTAACACATACAACTGCCAGATATGTGTGACTGACTGCTATACTCAGACATGGCCTAAGTGTGTGAGCATGCCCAGTTCAGGCTTTCCATGATTTGTTGCCTGACATATGTCTCATTTATCCAAGTGTGTGAGCATGCCCAGTGTGACCTTTCCATATGTTGTGATCTGGAGTCCACTACATTTCTGGTTGTGTGTGAACATGACCAATATTGACATTTATACTGTGTGTGTTGGAAGTATTGTTGTGTTCTTACTGCCAGACTCCTTTGTGTCATAACTCAACAGGGATTATGCTGTGCCTGCAGGGTTTCCATGTGATAGTTTGCAAAGACTTGGCAACATTCTCTCTTACTGGCTGACCACTGCAATACTGTCATAGTGTAGTGGTTCAGTACTTTCACTATAGTGCACAGTATCATGGGTTTGAGTCCCATCACTGCTTTAAATGTTCATACTGAGCAGACTGGACTGGTTAAGGGCCAGTTGGGCAACTATGTGCATGTTGCATTTTGTTCAGCTATGGCCTACTTAAACCAGGCTTGTCCAACATTGCTGTGTATTCATCAACTTGGGTGGACATTGCCAAACATTACTCTACATTGACCACAGTTGTACTAGTTGGTGTGTGTGATTCTGTTTATAGGTTCATACTAGGTTATCTGCCCTAGGGCATTTATAATCCTAGTCAGAGTGTGTTTGGCTTTCAACACACATTTTAAGTGGAGTTTGCCATGACATTTTTCAAGGTTAGTATACTGTGCCTCTGTCTAACAGTGACATAGAAGTGATACCCAGGGTAAACCTACAATCTCCCATCCACTCATCAAGATTCCTCTTGAAGAGAGTCAATGAGGGCCTCTGGCTAACCTGGAGTGGAGGTTTACTCAAGAGTGGGGGAGCTTCTGGGTTATGAATCTGTCACTCCAGCATGTCCTATTTATTTCAGTCCTGAGGTTCAGGTCTCTTGAGCACGTAGCTTGATGGGATTCTGAGTTTCCAAGGTGCAGCATGTCCATTGATTCCAGGTTGGACATGGCTTTATACATCAGACACAGATTGCCTCTGGGCAGGCGGTATGCCACTGAGTGGAGCTGCAGTTTCTTTAACCGGGCAGCAAATGGCATGTGTTTGAGCCCTTTGATCCTCCTGATGAGGTACTTTTGTGATCTTTCCAGCTGCTGCAGGTGTCTGATAAGGTACATCCCACAAGGGGCATTGTACTCAATTATGGGCCTGATGAGGGATGAGTTAAGAGGCACGATGACCTCCCCTGATGTAGACGTGAATACCTTCATGATTAAGTGGGCTATATGAAATGTTTTTTTAAACACTTTGGCCACGTGGTTATCGAATGAGAGATTGCTATCAGCTTGGGTCCCCAGGTCCCTTATCACTTCTTCCATACTTAATGGGTTACCACCTATGTGGTAATTTGTGGGCACTTAGTTTTTGACAAAGGGGAAGACTATACACTGTTTTGCGTTTAGCTTGAGGACATGGCTCTGGCACCAGTTGTCTGTTTCTATGAGGCCCTTTTGTAGGATGCTTGCGTCAGCTGGAGGGTCGATTATGGTGCCCAGTTTGCAGTCATCTGCAAACTTGTTCACCAACAGTCCTTTTGTGTTGGCCTGTACCTCTGAAAAAGATATACCAAACAAGGGAGGTCCCAGGACTGAGCCTTGTGGGATGCCACTTGTAGCTGGTTTGGGGTCTGACATGGCTCCAGCATTTCTGACCATGTGAGTTCTGTCCTTGAGCCAGTTTGCAACCCATCTAGTGACATAGGGGTTTATATTGAAGCTGGTGATCTTATCTATGATGACCAAGTGGGGTACTGTATGGAAGGCTTTTGCGAGGTCCCGGTAGGCTGTATGGACCACCTTCTCCTCGTCAATGGCCTTGGTGACTGCTTCAAATGACTCAACCAGGTTTAAGAGGCAGGATCTGCCCTTAACAAAGCCAAACTGGGTAGGATCCAGTGTCTGTAGGTCCCCAATATGTTTATTTCTGAGGTCCATGATGATCTTTCCATAGCTTTGCAGACCAAGCTAGTCAGGCTTCTGGGGTGATAGTTTGCAGTATCCATTGAGGCACCACCTTTATGGAGAGGGACCACTGTTGCTTTACACTGCTCTTTGGGTACATATCCTGTGGTTAGGCTGAGATTGAACAGTGGTTTCCAATTCTTCTTGGGGTTCATGTCGGACACAGCCCAGGACACCGTCTGGTCCCATTGATGCTGTGTGTTTTGCTTTGGAGAGGCTGGCTGTTACCTGAGCATCTGCGATGTCAGGGGGCCAGCACTCTGCTGGGATAGATATTTGCCCTTTTGGTGGGGGGGGGGGAGTTTGCACTGAACACGTCAGCTCAGATGTTGGAAATGTCTGTGGGTTGTGTATTGTTTGTTATTTTGGACTACTTCTGAGCATATCTGGGGATTCCCACACAGGTTCCTACCATAAGTAAAGAATGCCTTGTGATTATCCTTGGTGTCCTGTACAATTTTTATCTCAAAGATGGCCTTAGACGATCTTATGTGTGGCCATAGTTTTTCAATAATACTGATCAGAGATGCCTTCCCTTTTTGGAATTTTGATCTATCATATAGTAGCTTCCTCCTTGTATTGTATGGTTTGTTTATGGCTGGGGTCCACTGGACAGGATGCCTGGCTTTGGAGGATTGGGTCTTGGTTTTATTTGGGATTGCATGATCCATGCATTCCTGAAGGTGTTCATAGAATGCGTTTATAAAGGGTTATGAGGTCTGGGCCATATTTTCCACAGGCACAGGGGCTGTGAAGGATTCCAACTCAGTTTTGAGGAGTGTGACATTTGCTTTAGTGAATAATTTTCACTGTGTTTTTCTGGCCATGGGCTGGGATCAGGATGTGAATATCTAGTGAGATTACTCTCTGGTCTGATCTTACCAGTGAGGGATACACTTCTGGTCTTGGGCATAGAGTCCCCATGTTGGTGATGATGAGGTCCAGTATTTTTCCCCTGTTGTGGGAGTGGTAGCAAGTTGTTCCATAGCATTTTGGTTTATAAATTCTGGGAACCTTTGGGCTAGGGTGTTGGGGCTATGGTAATGCTCCCAGTCTATGTTTGGGTAGTTGAAGTCGCCCAATATAATGGTGTTTGGGGAGACCTTCATATTTTCATGTGTTCTCCAGTCAGCCAAGTGTGGTTCCTGGGTTTAGGAGGGTGGTCTGTAGCAGGCTATGAACTGGAAGGTGGTTTTAGCCACTGTTAGTTGCACATGGATAGTCTCCGATGCTTCATGCTGTGCCACCAACCTGGGGGTGTGGGTATCTTTGACAAATACTGATACTCACCCTCCTTTTGTAGTTTGTTCCATGTTTTGCAGCTGTAAAGCATGGTATGACGTGTAACCTGTTAATGCTAGGGTGGCTCTTGGGAGCCTTGAACCAGGTTTCTGTTACTGCACAGATATCAACATTCTCCATGCTGAGGAGAGTTTGGAGTGCATGCATCTTGCAGTTTAGACTTCTGGCATTGAGTAGCATTAGTTATAGTTTCTTATCCCTTGTGATACCTATGGAGGTGGGTTTGTGTTTTGAGCCTTACCTAAAAAAGGCACTATAGGGGTGACAAGAGCCTTTGGCAATATCCAAAAGGCCACAGGGGATAGGTGAAATCCATCCCTAGTGAAGCATCATGTCTTGTCAAGCATGTCATCCCAGGCTGACAGGCATTGTATCCCCTTTCACTGACACCAATACTTAAGCCAATTGTTGTAATTGATCATCTTGTCTTCATATTGTGGCCTCATGTTTGGTGAGGGTAGGATGATACTCAAGGTCATCAAGTTTGCATATACTACATGGTGGTAAATGCTGTTTAGCACTACCTTACATTGCTTAACACATGGCAATCATGCCTCAGGTGGTGCTGCAGGGCTGCCTATGTCAGATGCACATACTGCACTCCCTATACATGTTTGGAAACAGGTAGTGTCAAGTTAGGCATCCCTTTTACTATATGTGCGAGTCAGAGAGAGATATCATTTCCAGGGTTCCTACTGAGCCAGTGTATGTGCTATGCATTGCCTCTTTGCCAAGGCCAAGGCATACTGGGCACACCTCCTTCTGCCTACTGGGGCAGGCTCAGGTTGTTCCTCCTCCGAGTCACCTCTGCCTGTGATGGCATTGGCACTGGTGCGGGGCTGTTTGGCCCAGGCCTATGCTTGTCCTGCTGCAGCTGTTTTCGCAGAATCATATTATGTAGCATAGCACATACCATGACAATTTGGGTACATGTAGTTGGTGAGTATTGCAAGGCTCCACCAGATGTGTCCAGGCACCGGAACCGTGACTTGAGCAACCCAAACACGCGCTCAATTACATTTCGTGTTTGTGCGTGTGCCTCATTATGGCATTCCTGTTCAGGTGTGTGTGCTTTTCTGATGGGTGTCATTAGCCACGGCTCCAGTGCATAGCCAGCATCCCCCACTAAGTGCCCATGTGGGATGTCCCCATTGACAAATGTCTGGTACAGCTGCGTCAGATGCCAGATATGGGAATCATGGTAGCTTCCATGGCAGCCAGCACACACATTCATTATTATGCCCTGGGCATCACACACGACCTGACAGTTGATGGAGGGGAAGCCCTTGCTGTTAATGTAGGCCCTACCCCGCTCACCGGCTGGTGCTTTGATGCATATATGCGTGCAGTCTATTGCACCCACTACCTCAGGGTATTCTGCTATTTGCTGGAAGAGATGCATATTGCTGGACAATACCTCACGGGAATTGGGGAAATATACATGATCACCGACATGTGCTGACATGGCATCCAGGAACTGGTGAAGTACCCTGGATGCTGATGCCTGTGATATCCCCATCATATCACCAGTTGGTCTCTGAAAGGTACCTGTTGCTAGTATTCTTAGGCCAACACATACCTTGGTTTCCACTGGGATGGGTTCCCCTATGTTGGTTCTGTGTGTGAGGTGTGGCCTGCACAGCTCAACAATTTCCTGCAGGAGGTCTCTGTCCACTCTATAGCACTCCACTATCTCCAGCTCATGTAACCCCTGGTAGGTGACCCTGGGCCTGTACACTCTTCTCTGTCTCCTCACTGTGGGTTGTCCGGCAGCATTTGCATTGTCACCACCCTCAGCATGTTGCATATGTCGCCTTATAACAGCAATGGCAGCCCCTAGCATTTTTTGTCTGAGTGTAGCTTTTTCAGTTTTCACTTCTAGTAGCTTACTCCAGTGTTGCAGTGTCTCTTGAGAGAAACAAACTGCACTGTTGTTTGCAGAGTTTTAAGTGCTGCGCTGGGCTAGTGTTCTGCCTGTGTAATTTCCTGATTCTGATTGTTTGCACCTGCTAGCTCTACTAGTATTCCCTGGTAGCTTCCTACTATTTGTTGTGCTTCCTTTTTCCTTTCTGTTTCCCCGGGGGAGCGATGCTCATACAAGCGCAAACACGCTCACAGCAGCTCACACGCACTCACACATGCTTAGACGGACTAAAACTTGCTTATTCAGGTTAAGACGCGCGCACACCAGCGCAAACACGTTTACAGGTCTTCCAACAGCCTTATACATGCTTACTCCAGCTTAAACGCGTGCACTCACGCTTCCACGTGCGCACTGTCTTACTCGAGTTTACAGGCACGCACACGAGCGCATACCCGCTCAGCAAGAAACTTTGGTGTTATCCACAGTATACACCTTCCATTTCTTGGCTTTCCCTGGCCTACCTGTTGACACACCTCTTTCCTTGGTGTCTAACTGACAGCTAACACATGCCACTGTGCTCCAATGAGCTTCACTACTTTCATACATACCCACCTTGTGATGTCACCAATCTCCTACTCTGTTCCTTCCCATATCCTACTCCTACACTCCACTGACTGTGCTCATTTGCTATGTAAAAGTGTGATTCACTATCCTAACACTCATTTACATAGGATTGCCTACTAATGCTTGGTTACATGTCTTAGACTGGGCTTCTCCCCTTAGCAACCCCTACTCGGTGGCCATGTTGTCTTCAGCCTGCTATTCCCTTACATTGTCATTTAACAATTTTCATAAATTCCACGTTTGTGGCTTTTATTGTCTAATTTTATGATTTTTATAGCGCACCCCATTTGTGCGGCGCTGCGCTATGCTTAAACATCAGAAATCGCCAAAAAAAAAAATCTTTTTATTTTAATTTTGCATCGCAGAAACTTTCCAATGGCCGTATATTTGGCCATTGGCATGCTTCCTCAACCATATGCAACCTTTATTTGGAGCTGACAAGGCTCCATTGTGCTATTTGCAGAACGGTACTCAGTTGTCAACTGAGTACATTTCTGCAGCTAACACGTCTCCTACTCGGACAGGTTTGTGCTTCCTGGATCACAAATTTACCTCATTTGCATGCCTTTCAGCTGCAAGTGAGGTAATTTGCATATCCCAGCCCTGTCCATGTAGGAGACGTTTTAGGAGCTCTCTTACATGCCCCTACAGGCTGTTCCTGGATCGCTCATCGGACATGATGGCTGCATGGAGTCTTACTCTACTCATAGACTCCATGCAAGCCATCGTGAATCTGCCCAATGAGTGTTAAACCCAATTTTACTTATAAAAACAAGAAGTCTCTTAAACGTTGGCTGTGCTATAGGGATTCTAAGTTGATCCATACAGATTTACCTGTTAAAGATCAGATTGCTGGTACTCTATCCTGCGGGAACTGTAGACGTTGTTCTTCTATTGATACAGCCAATGTTTTTATATATCCTATATCTAGACAGAAGTTATGTTTAACATGTATGCACACTGTAGAACTAGAAATATTATTTATTTAGCTACATGCGTTGTATGTGAAAGTTTCTACTTAGGAAAATCAAATTGAATGCTCTATGAATGTATTTGTGAGCACAAATATGCTATTAAAAGGGCAGATTAAGCAAATGCCCTAGCTAACCATGTTTTTGAATCAGGCTCTTCACACTACTTTAAGTTTAAGGTAGAAATTGTGTATAAAGGACTAAGAGGTGGTGATTTTGTTAATTTTACTAAAGAAAGGGAACTATACTGGATTTGTAAATTGTGTGCAGATAGGAAGCCAGGGTTAAATGACAGGGTCTCTTTAAGGCCGGTCTTGAAATCTAGAGATTTACCTATTTGATTACTGCATTGTCTCTATTGGCTGTGCAATAATATATTAACTTGAACTGTATGATGCTTTTTTATTCAGTCTGATGAAGAACCTTATGTTTGAAAGCGCTTACTGTGTGGATTAAAACTGTTTTTATTCAGACCGCCTTGGTTGTTGGAACATCTTTTTGTTTTTTACTTTGAAGATAGTTGATTTGGGAAGTTTCTACAGTTTTCTTGCTTGGAGGTATTTTCTCTTTTTGTACAAATGTATGTATGTCTTTAAAAACTGAAAACATTTTTGTTGTTTATCTTGTTTTACACTATTAATTGTTTGATTAGTGAGTATTTTTCAGTTCTGAGACAAAAGCACTTAACTGTTTTTTTGGAAATAAAATGACTTTTGGTTTTGCACACTGACTGGTACAGTTCTTTGATATATATGGAGCTTATGGTGTGATCCACTGAAGAGCCTTTTGTTTTTTTTCAAGTACTCATTCAAGCTTTTTCCGCATTTGTTCATTCTTTACTATAAGAAATATAATCTATTTCAATTTGGAAAGTCTCAGAAATTACATATTTATATGGCCTGTGGAACAGATAAACAGATAAATATCCAAATGAGGAGAAACTAAAGGCATTGGTTGGGCTAGTATTCATTTAGCTACCACTTCCTGAGAAACAGTCTAAGTAAATGCTTTTTAATATTAAGTAACCCACCAATCTAGAGCTGTTTCATCTGGAAAATATATACTATGTAGTGAGTAAGTAACCTGTTTTTCTCTTTGGCTATATGATCTGGAAAGTTGTGGAAACAGTTGTTTAGGGAAATTACATATTCAGACAATCTATAAATGTTAAGAAGAAACTGTATTTATAACTGGATGTTAGAAAATATTGTAAATATTAAACATTGTGGTGAAGAAAATAAGTCTGAATGTAAAAAATGAGCTAGAAACTGGCAAGGTCTTGTTATCAGTATAAGTGAAACGGGTCTATATCACATCATTGAACAAACTAGTTAGCGAATACCTATTTGTCAAACTCTATTTGTCAAAAGTTATATCCATCAAATGATCATTTTATTGAATTATTTCCCAGGGGAAAAAACAGTGGGCCATCATTGGGAATTTGCCCTTCTCCCCACTGTAGTGCAATCTCGGAGTTGGTATATTTAGTTGGGGGTGGTGGACAGCACCCCACTTTGTGGGGTGTGGGGGGCATAGCCCCTCACCTGAGTGGGTTTTAAATTTTGTTATTTTTGTGACAATCAGTGGTTGGCCTACTGGTTATTTTCCCTGGTAAAACATTTGCTTAAAATGTCATTCGATGGATAGAGCTTTCGACAAATAGAGGTCTACGAATAGGTATTCAGTAAATAATTCATTCAATGATGTTATATAGACCCAGGTAAAACATATAGGATGTTTTTAGCTATATTCTGACTCAAACAGATACCCAGAAAGCAGTCCCTCTTATGTGCACGCAAACTACCTGCATTTGATATATAGTTATGTAAAGAACATTTACTTCTGACACCTTAGGTGATATTTCAATGTTAAAGTAATAATTCACCAAAAACTGCAAGAAAGACCCAGCCAAGCCAGAGTCTTCACTGGGGAACGTATTAAACTTCCTGCAGTGGAGACCTATGGGATATATACAAATGACCACTTAAGCAAACACTAGTGTTTCAGATGCATGGTTTCAGAATGCCAAAGAGATTTTACTTTTAAGTCTTTATGAGTACATTCAGTCTAATAAAGTCAAACCCTGGTAGGTGTAGACATGCATGTTTGAGCATTTTTGATTTCATCAGTAGAGGATTAGTGCATTCTTTGTGCAAATTTTAGATATACAGAGCTTACAATCAAGCCTGACATCTTTCAACATCAGTGTGCCTGCAAAATGTCCCAAATAACATCTAAACCAAAGGGTAAATATGTCACACAGATGCACCATTCAGTAAAAACTGCAAGAAAAACCCAGCAATGGTAGAGTTTTGCCTGTGTAATACCTTACCTCTACTGCAGTTGAGGCCTATGGGAAGTATATGCAAATGACCCCTTAAGGACATACCAGTGTTCAAACTACATGACTTTGGAATACCTGTGACTTTTTGCTTTTTAAATCTTTATGGGTATATTCAAGCAATTAAAGCCAAACCCCTACTGCTGTAAATATGCATGTTATGGTCTATTTTTAACATCATCAGTACAGCATAAGTGAATTGTTTCGCTATACTTTAGAAATGCGGAACTTAGATGTCCTTAAACATTTCAGTGCCTGCAACATATCCCCAATAACATCTAAGCCAAATGTAAAAGCAATAATGATTCTAGAGTAAAATCAATTTGATCAATGTAGTATACAGACATCATAGAACAATGTGGTACAGTACAGTATCGTTCAACCACTATACCTGTTTTGTTTTTTGCAATGACTTTTACTAAAAACAATGCGCAAGAAGAATTCTTCCTTTGGCATACTACTATTTACTCATTATAATTATCTTAAATAGCAGTGAATCATGTTTATTCACTATTCAGTGTAGACCCAGAATAACCGTTATAATTAGCACTCACTGAATAAACTGTAAAAGGCAATAAAAAAGATGATATAAACTCTCATTTAAAGAAGCAAATCAAACTTTATAGTTTATTGTGTAGTTAATTCTAATGCATTCTACACAAAGATGCCATACATTAAATGAATGTAGCAGTTTTGCAGATAATATTTCTTCTGGTTAAACATATATTACATACTGTGAAGCTGCTCTGCTGGTAAATAAAATGAACATTAGCCTTTCATTTTCTTTTTGATCAAATTTGCAGACTTCCATCCAAACAAAACTACACACATCTATGCAAAATTATATACACATAAGCCGAAAAAAACAAAAAGAAAGAACTATCTGCATAACTTGCAGTACATTTGAAAGTATTTAAAAGGAGAATACAAGCCATAATAAAAATATTCTTAAAGTACTAAAATATATAGATATGAGATTGGCTTGATGGTTAATAACAACCATGCATATTTGATTGCAGCAGGTTTGTTAACTATACTGAACTGGCTCAGAACATACAGGAGCACAGCAAAACCCACAGTTTAGATATCATGCCACTGGTATGAAGAAGATAGTCTGTCAACAATCAGTTACCACCTCATGAACAGTCTTTCAACTGGTCACATGCAGCAGAGGAGCCCCAGTTGAAAAGCTTTGCCATGGAGCACAGTGCTTATCAAACATGATAGTGAGATGTGTACATAAGAATCAATTACAAAATATTTTGAAGGACTTCCCAACACTGACTGCTTTAGCAACCCTAGAACTTATACAAAATATCAGATGCAATAAAAGACACCAGCACTTGCAGTCAACTGTATGAATATATAAACAAAGAGTGAAAAAAAGTCATAAAGCCAAACCATTCAGTAGAAACACCAAGAAAGAGCCAGCTAATGTAGAGACTTGACTGTGTAATACCTTAAACCTCCTATAGTGGGGACCATGCGATATATGCAAATCACCATTTAATGATATACCAGTGTTTCACCTAGATTTGCTTATTTATTTGCTTGCTTGCTTTTTGTTTACTGGGATAGTCCAGTTGGGTTTGCTAAAAAAAATTCACTGGAGACCCAGAGAGAAAGGCTAAAACATCAGATGAATACATACCTCTCAGTTCTCCAGATTTTCACAGAAGGCCCAGATTTTGCCTCATATTTTTGGTCTATTTTTCATAAAAGTTGTGTTTTTCTGGCATATCACTGAGGATTGAAGTCATTAAGTAATGGCATACATATAAATTTCAGAATTCATATCTTTGGAAAATGCATGCTAACACAAATCCTGTTATTCTAGCAACGTTATGTTTATAAAAGCAATATTTAGCATATGTTCCTATTGATGATATTTGTCCAGATTTCTTTCCCTATGAAGTTGAGAGGTATGGATAAACAACAGTATATTGCAAAGTATAACAATTTAATAATTGTACAGGATTTGCAATTGCATATCATAAAAATATAAAGACTTTGGAGTACGCCTTCTGAACATCTTTGACTTTTCTCTGTTAATGTCTTTTACTGGATATTTCCATTACCTTTTGATTTTAGTATTATTATATTGCAGTTTCTTGCACTTTAATCTTTGTTTTACTGCAAAGCTTTTTTTTCCTTGAAGTCTTAAAAGCTGTTAGTTATGGTCAGTTAGAAAACATTCCTTTTGCATTCATTGACTGAATAGGGATTAGATCTAGTTAATTAGTAGGAGGAACTGAGTAACAATTTTGTTATTTAAGGTATTCCTCTTTAAATACAAGATCTCTGAGTTAAAACTACTGTTTGACTGCATTGATTTTTGGATCTCTCCCACCCACCCAGCTCTGCTTTTAAATATGGTGCCTTTTTAACTGCCCACCGTTAACTGTAAATTAGAGTTTGCAAGTCCCTCCCAGTGCTATTTCTACTGGACACTGATAGCTCAAATTGATAAGGCTCTTTCATTAGAATCTTAAAGCTCAGGATAGCTTTGTTTCATATAATCTCATCACAACTACTGCTCACTGTGATTTTCAGAGTGTTAATCTGAAATGTTTCATGGTCTATTTTACATCTTCCCTTGTTTTAACCAAAAGTCAACTGTTTGTATTTTTATCTTAGTTTGGGACCTTATTCTTGACATATTCATCACAGTAATGGGAGAATCGTGAGCTGCTGCAGGATCTGATCATCATTGATTTAACGTATACTGCTTTTTACTGTGTGTATTTTTGTGGTCTGGAATCTTAGTCTTGAAGCATAGCTCGCAATAGCAAGAGAATTGTAAACAGGATCTGAGCTTCATTTATTACATTTCCTCTGCCTTTTTTGCATTTTAGGAACCTTAGTCTTGTTGTATCACTCACAATAGTGAGGAAATTGTGGATTGTTGTACAATCTGAGCCTTATACATACACTTAAACTGCATTTTTACTGTTTATTGATTTTATTCCTCTCTAACACTTCCTGTAACCTGTGTTGAGCTGTGCAGCAGTGGGTTGCAGTACCCTATATAGAAACAGGCATATAGAGTTGTAATTCCAAATAAAACTTCCTCTGGTATTTTTTCAAGCATCTGAGTGTAGAGCATCTAGTTTGCCCACTGAGAAACATTAAATGAAAAGTGTTGTTTTAGATCAAATCTAGACATCTCCTCTGAGTTGAACAACTCTAAACCTTGATCGTACCACCCCTCATAGATCAGAAAAGAGTGGATCCATAGCCATGGATGTGCACTTTTCTACTGTCTCAGTAGCCAGCCTGGTGGAAATGGGCATCCTGAGACAATGTAGCAACTGTTTCATGTTTACTTACAATCACCTTATTTTTAAGCAGACTGACACTGTATGTGAAAGATGTAATTACAGTATGCCTTTAGAGGTGAAGCTCTCACATACAGATACTGTTATCTCCAAACCAGTCACCAGTAACACTATGGACCAGACACATAAACTCTCATACACTGAGGCTCTTAAATGCTATCTACCCAAAGTCCAAAGGCCTCCCATATACTGCCCTCAACATCCTCCCAAACACTTTACAAAGGTAACACTCCACAGGGCACACACAATCACATCTCACAATGTCATAACCTCTAAGACCTTAAGGCAACCTGCCACACAACCCAATATATTGGTCTTTGGAGACTTTAGTCTGAGACACACTAATACCCCCCCCTCACCAGGCTGAGCAAGGAGTCAGTTATGGTCAGGTGCCACCAGATCACACACATCTACTCAGAAAATTGAACCACAAGTACCAATATGACTTTGTCATAGTCCATGCGGTTGTTAAAGACCTGAGACTTACCTCCCTGCGCTATAGGAAGAGAAACATAGAGTTTGCAGATTATATGCCCCAGGCAGGTATGAGCTTAGCACTGAGCAGCATTCTACTTTCTCCAAGGATGATACCACAATATAAGCAGATGGTGATTGATTTAAACAATTGACTTTGCTACTGGTATAATTCTAAGCTGTCCAATATTTGTCAGTGTGGGAGGACATGATTGATAGATCACATTGCTTTGCCAGGGATGGTCTGCACCTGTCCCCACTAGACTTTCAGATATTGGCCAAAACATTATCCACCCCATAATCCTTTTACTGGCAATGCTAATCTGGCAAACTTTCCAACATGGTAGTTTGCACAAGATAAACTAAAGGTGTTAATGGTCAGTGCTAGGAGTCTGAACAAGAAGCTCCGCTCCATGGAATGACTCCTTACCCTGGAAAGTGCTGACATTTGTACAGTTGCTGAGATATAGTTTAAAGTACCCCAGCAGCACAAGGCTATAAGACCTTCCACACATTTAGATTAGACTAGCAACTACACAAGAAGGGATAAGAGATGGAGGTGTATCAATCCCCATTAAAAGTAAGCACATCTCAAGATTGGTCAAACAATATGACACCCTTGAGCTACTCAATGTCCAACTAACCTTTGGTAAAGTCTAATACCATATCCTTGCTGGGTATATTTTACTTTGTTGATGAACAACATTTTTGAAACCCTCATAGTTGAGATCATATGATCGACAATACTAGCTATAGGTCCCTGCCTATGACCTAGGATAATCATACCACATACTTGAATGTACTGCAGTCACTCAAAATTCAGCCCATATTTATCTATGATTTCAACTATCTCACCAGAAACTGGGATGCATACACAACCACTTACTTGCAGGATCAAAGATTCCTGGATTTTATCAATGAAAACACCCTGGAGTAGCTAGTCTACACACTTACTAGGGGTGCAAATATCTTATATCGGGTACTCACAAATACGACATAATGGTTCACTCCCCTCTTGTGTAATATCCACACTGGTGAGATCAGATCACAAAGTGATAACAGGTTAAACTCCTATTGAACCACAGAACCTTTAAGAACTTTTCCAAGGCTAACCACCTTCCATAAAGTGAAGGCATATCTAAATTCCAAGCCCCTCAAATTCAGAGGACATGGTGGCCTATGTGAAACATTTACAGAAACTCTGTACAGACATGTAAATTACTGCATGGAAACAGCAGTACCAAACCAAAATAAACATAGAACAAAGCATAAACAGATTGTACAGCAAAAGAAAAATAATCCTGTCCCAAACTAGAAAGGGCTGTACCCAAAAGACACAAAACTCCCTCACCAGTCCCAGCAAACAACACAGGGGGCTAATCATGTCCACCAAGGCCAACTTCAAGGAAAAGCAGCCTCCCAGGCTAAGGATAACCATAAGGCATGTTTCAACTTTGTATGCACCCTTAAAGGGAGCACCCAGTGGTGTGCTGAACTAATAGTAAATGGAACTTCGGAACACCAATGAACAATCTCTGAAGGTAGGTCCTTGCCTTAGAGGATCACAGAAAATAAGGCAACCAAGTAAAAATGTAGGAGGCAATTTATTCCACATGAGAAAAAACAGGAACACTTTAACCAACGAAGAAAATAATGTTAAGCGCTTTCTCCTGGGTTCAATCCCAGGCTTCATCAGAACAATTATCAGAGAGCCACCAATAGGCTTAAATACAAATTCAAACATCATGTGACTCAACCCAATTCATGAATTGCTCAAACTCTCTATCACAAGTGCGATAAAAAGTATAAAGAGATGTAAAAGAATGTAAAAAAAATATGTAAAACAGTGTAAAAAACAAACCCAGCACATAAAAGGATTTATATCCAAGAGACCTAGGACCACATAATCATACTAGAAAATATATATAACAATCAATATGTAAATTAATAAATAAAAATGCTACAAGTTCTACATAAATTCCAACAAAATAAAACAGTTTGCCCTTACACTTAATACCAAAATAAATACTATCCATATTTTCTAAAAAAAGTGTGTGTAATAATTGATAAAGTTCAAATAAATATGAGCAAAGAAGATAGACTATGTTATAAATCTATAACCTAGCTGGCCTCATTTTAAGAACACTACTAATGTTAATATGATTGTTTAATCTAGGGGCTTTTCCTGCATCCAATTTTAGTTGCCAAAGCAACTCTCAATACTCTAGTCTTGTTTCCCAACTACCTCCCCTGGGGTCAATATCCACTTGTTCTAAAACAAAAAACTTTAACTTCATATTAGAACAAACAAGGGAGTGTTTAAAAAAGGCATTAGACTCTTTCTTTGTTTTAACATCATAGAGGTGCTTGTAAACCCTACTGCCCAAATGCCTTTCCATTTTTCCAATGTAAAAACTAAAGCATGTCATACACATCCCTAAATAGACCACTCTGTTGGATTTGCAGTTAAAATATCGCTGAGCTTTTACCTGAAACTTCCTAGAAGAAATGTATAGAAAATTTGTATCAAACATAAAAGAACACTGATGGCAAGAACCACATTTAAAAGTACCACTCTTTTTATTATTACTAATAATGTGTTCTCTATTCGCCCTTTCTAGGAGTTCTTTTAAATTAAGATCTCTCCTTCTAACAAACCTTGGGTGGGGGGTATGTATTCTGAAATTTCATCATTGACCCTTAAAACATGCCAACATTTTTTAATCACTTCTTCTGTCATATAAGATGTTTCCGTAAAGGTATGAATAAATGTACCCGGACCAGAGTCCACGTCAGTGGTAGATGTAATAGTGGTGTTGATACCTTTCCCTATGAGTGGAAAATAATTACTGTCCCTATTCTAGTAACCTCTTTGGCCTGTTGATTAATAAGTTCTTCAGGGTAATTTCTTTCTAAAAACAAGCTTTTGATGTAACTTATTTCATTGATAAATTCCTCAAAGTTGCTTGTCATCCCAGACGCCCTTATCAACTGACCCTTTACAATCCCCCTTTTTTTGATACATGGGATGGCCGCTATCGAAATGCAAATAACTATTAGAAAAGGTTTTCTTTCGAAATATTCTAGACTGAAAACAATTATTTGTAATTTCTTTATATAAAGTTGTGTCCAGATCGTCTAATTTCTCATCCCCCACCTTAATGGTGAACCTCAAAAAATCGGTTGTCTGGTTAATATAAGTAAAAAAAATTTTCAAATTTTCCTTTGTTCCCTTCCATAACAAGCAGATATCATCTAAAAATCTACTGTAGTGCACTATATAGTTGGTCCAATCTGTCTCAAAAATAAACCTTTTTCCCAAAAATATAAAACACAGTTGATGTATAAGGGAGCACAGGATGCCCCCATTGCCACACCTTTCTTTTGGTGGTAATATTCGCCACTGAAGTATAAAAAATTATTTTTGAGAACTGTTTCAGTAAATTCCAAGACAAGATTAATGGTTTTACTATCCAAACCCGATTTGTTCACTAGAATATTGGAAAACCATTCTAACCCTTCCATATGAGGAATACTGGGAAAAAGTTCTACCACATCTATGGTAACCATTAACAAATCGTTTTGAAACATACTTTTATTAATCTTTTTTAAAAACTCCCAAGAATCCTTGCAGATGTGTTGAATAGAATTCACAAAGTTCTTAACAGTAACATCCACAAAATTGCAAGAGGTTCAGTAATGCCCACTGCCCCGGCCACAATCAGTCTAAATTTTATATTTTCTATACCTTTATGAGTCTTGGGAATACCAAAAATTGTGGGTATTCTAGGTTGTTCTACTTTCAAGAAATTATAAAGTTTCTCGTTGAATACCCCCTGTAAAAGATGATCATATAAGTAGTATTTTATTTTGGCATAAGCTATGTTAATTTCATTTCAAGAAACTAACTCATACTGGTCCGTATCTTGTAAAATATTGTATATGTGAGTCTCATAATCATTGTTACATTAAAACTACCCCACCACCTTTGTCTGGTTTCATTACCCTGCATCTATGTAATTTGAGAATGTCAAGGATTTCTAAATCTTTTTTTGAAGAGTTATTCACACTAACATTCTTGTTCTTTCTAAAGAACCTGATTTCTCCTTCTACCAATTCATCAAAAATTCTCAAGGAAGGATGAATAGATGGATTAAAGGTACTCTTTCTTGTTAAATCTGTATGTGGTTGCTTCTGCCCTTTAAATAATATATATTAAAATTCAGCTGTCTCAAAAACATTTTTAAATCAATAATAGTATTGGCAGAGGATCCAGCACGTAAGGGTACATAATGAAACCCTTTAGTAAAAAATTGAAAGAAATAGTAATCAAAAGGTCAGTAAAATTAAAAATAATAAAATTGCCAAACTTACAAATAACTTGTTGATTGGAAACCAATTCAGAATCAACTAACTGTCCCTTATCACCCCTATCTCCCTCGAGAATTGGGGACAAACAATTCAGCGGTTCCAAGTCCTCCCTTGAAAACTGCTCCCCCTCCCTCCCCTCCCCCCCTGAAAATAAAAATCTTATAATAATAATCTATCCACTTTGCCCATATTTATTTGAACTTTATCAATTATTACACACACTTTTTTAGAAAATATGGATAGTATTTATTTTGGTATTAAGTGTAAGGGCAAACTGTTTTATTTTGTTGGAATTTATGTAGAACTTGTAGCATTTTTGTTTATTAATTTACATATTGATTGTTATATATATTTTTTAGTATGATTATGTGGTCCTAGGTCTCTTGGATATAAATCCTTTTATGTGCTGGGTTTGTTTTTTACACTGTTTTACATATTTTTTTTACATTCTTTTACATCTCTTTATACTTTTTAACGCACTTGTAATAGAGAGTTTGAGCAATTCATGAATTGGGTTGAGTCACATGATGTTTGAATCTGTATTTAAGCCTATTGGTGGCTCTCTGATAATTGTTCTGATGATGCCTGGGATTGAACCCAGGAGAAAGTGCTTAACATTATTTTCTTCATTGGTTGAAGTGTTCCTGTTTTTTGTCGTGTGGAATAAATTGCCTCCTACATTTTTACTTGGTTGCCTTATTTTCTGTGATCCTCTAAAGCAAGGTCCTACCTTCAGAGATTGTTCATTGGTGTTCCTGCATTTTCTTGTTGCTTGCTTTTTGTGACTTTTGGTTCTTGGTTACTATGTCTGATGAGCAGGGGACAGACAACTCTGAAGTAATTCCATCGTTGTTCAGAGATAATGGATTAACTGAAATTAGCGACAACACTCCGGTTACTAGGAGTAAATTTAATAAAGTATTAACTTTATTAACTGAATTAAACAATTGACTGAATCATAGGGATGTGGAAACCGAATCTGGTTTCCCAGGCAACCAACAACACTATAATGAGATCGTCATCGGACGTAAAGAGAACGCACCAAATTTGACAGAAGCGATGGAGGCAAATAGACCAGTGGCATCCAACTTGATGGAGAGTGGTTTTAATACACGGAGGGAAATAATAATATTTCAACAGACTCTGGAGGGGCGGGGAGGAATAATGGACATGAATGTGAATATTAACAATGGTTCTGAATTAAATTTTGAGACCTGGACCAATAGAAAATTCAATTTTATGGAAGGTACTAGTTCCAATAACTTTAACAATAATTTTGAAGACTATTTTAAGACTTTTAGTGATAAATTACATGCCTTTAGATCTAATCAGTTGGAAATAGATTATTTGAAACAGTGTGTTAATGTAAATAGAGTACCAAAGGGGTTACGTTTTTTTAAGTACCCCAATAATGTTATACCAGATAGTACGTTGCACAAACAGTTGTGTGAGGTGTTCAATAGGGCGGGTATTGAAGTACTTAATATCATGATTAAAGAATACGAACTTAAAAGCGGTTGTCTTTTGAATGAATTGAACTATTTAAATCAGAAATTTAATAAAGACAATTTGACTGGGAAAGAAAAACTTCAATATGAAAATGTTTTTAAAGAAGTTAATTATTATTGTAACAAAATATTGGATAAGAAAATTAAAAAACTGGAGGGAGACCTGCATGAATACCAGGAGGATAGAGCATACCCCTTGCCTAATTTTAAACTACGTGTTACCTTGCAAGATAATGTATTCCCAGTGAATGGGGAGGAGAATTTCAATATGAATAGGGCCAATGATTTCTCTAATGAACCTCAGGTCCTGAGAAGGAGTTTGAGATTGGCAGAGAAAGGGAGAAATGGCTCGACTCAGGATTTATATTTTCAGAGGGGGGAGTGGGGGGCAGTTTTCAAGGGAGGACTTGGAACTGCTGAATTGTTTGTCCCCAATTCTCAAGGGAGATAGGGGTGATAAGGAACAGTTAGTTGATTCTGAATTGGTTTCCAATCAACAAGTTACTTTTAAGTTTGGCAATTTTATTATTTTTAATTTTACTGAGCTTTTGATTACTGAGTATTTCTTTCAACTTTTTACTAAAGGGTTTCATTATGTACCCTTACATGTCAGATCTTCTGCCAATACTATTATTGATTTAAAAATATTTTTGAGTCAGCTGAATTTTAATATATTATTTAAAGGGTAGAAGCAACCGAATATTGACTTAACAAGAAAGAGTACCTTTAATCCACCTATTCATCCTTCCTTGAGAATTTTTGATGAATTGGTAGAAAGAGAAATCAGGTCCTTTGGAAAGAACAAGAATGTTAGTGTGAATAGCTTTTCAAAAAAAGATTCAGAAATCCTTGACATTCTCAAATTACATAGATGCAGGGTAATGAAACCAGACAAAGGTGGGGGGGGGGTAGTTTTAATGTATAACAATGATTATGAGACTCACATATACAATATTTTACAAGATACGGACCAGTATGAGTTAGTTTCTTGAAATGAAATTAACATAGCTTATGCCAAAATAAAATACTACTTATATGATCATCTTTTACAGGGGGTATTCAACGAGAAACTTTATAATTTCTTGAAAGTAGAACAACCTAGAATACCCACAATTTTTGGTATTCCCAAGACTCATAAAGGTATTGAAAATATAAAATTTAGACCGATTGTGGCCGGGGCAGGGGGCATTACTGAACCTCTTGCAATTTTTGTGGATGTTACTGTTAAGAACTTTGTGAATTCTATTCAACACATCTGCAAGGATTCTTGTGAGTTTTTAAAAAAGATTAATAAAAGTATGTTTCAAAATAATATGTTAATGGTTACCATAGATGTGGTAGAACTTTTTCCCAGTATTCCTCATATGGAAGGGTTAGAATGGTTTTCCAATATTCTAGTGAACGAATCGGGTTTGGATAGTAAAACCATTAATCTTGTCTTGGAATTTACTGAAGCAGTTCTCAAAAATAATTTTTTTATACTTCAGTGGTGAATATTACCACCAAAAGAAAGATGTGGCAATGGGGGCATCATGTGCCCCCTTATACGCCAACTGTGTTTTATATTTTTGGGAAAAAAGGTTTATTTTTGAGACAGATTGGACCAACTATATAGTGCACTACAGTAGATTTTCTGATGATATCTGCTTGTTATGGAAGGGAACAAAGGAAGATTTGAAATTTTTTTTTACTTATATTTACCAGACAACCAATTTTTTGAGGTTCACCATTAAGGTGGGGGATGAGAAATTAGACTATCTGGACATCACTTTATATAAAGACTTTATAAATAATTGTTTTCAGTCTAGAATATTTTGAAAGAAAACCTTTTCTAATAGTTATTTGCATTTCGATAGCGGCCATCCCATGTATCAAAAAAAGGGGATTGTAAAGGGTCAGTTGATAAGGGCTTCCAGGATGACAAGCAACTTTGAGGAATTTATCAATTAAATATGTTACATCAAAAGCTTGTTTTTAGAAAGAAATTACCCTGAAGAACTTATTAATCAACAGGCCGAAGAGGTTACTAGAAATAGGGACAGTAATTATTTTACACTCATAGGGAAAGGTATCAACACCACTATTACATCTACCACTGACGTGGACTCTGGCCTGGGTACGTTTATTCATACCTTTTTGGAAACATCTTACACGACAGAAGAAGTGATTAAAAAATTGTGGCATGTTTTAAGGGTCAATGATGAAATTTCAGAATACATACCCCCCCACCCAAGGTTTGTTAGAAAGAGAGATCTTAATTGAAAAGAACTCCTAGAAAAGGTGAATAGAGACCACATTATTAGTAATAATAAAAAGAGTGGCACTTTTAAATGTGGTTCTTGCCATCAGTGTTCTTTTATTTTTGATACAAATTTTCTATACATTTCTTCTAGGAAGTTTCAGGTAAAAGCTCAATGATATTTTAACTGCAAATCCAACAGAGTGGTCTATTTAGTGATGTGTATGACATGCTCTAGTTTTTACATTGTAAAAACGGAAAGGCATTTGGGCAGGAGGGTTTACGAGCACCTCTATGATGTTAAAACAAAGAAAGAGTCTAATGCCTTTTTTAAACACTCCCTTGTTTGTTCTAATATGAAGTTAAAGTTTTTTTGTTTTAGAACAAGTGGATATTGACCCCAGGGGAGGTAGTTGGGAAACAAGACTAGAGTATCGAGAGTTGCTTTGGCAACTAAAATTGGATGCAGGAAAAGCCCCTGGATTAAACGATCATATTAACATTAGTAGTGTTCTTAAAATGAGGTCAGCTAGGTTATAGATTTATAACATATTCTATCTACTTTGCCCATATTTATTTGAACTTTATCAATTATTACACACACTTTTTTAGAAAATATGGATAGTATTTATTTTGGTATTAAGTGTAAGGGCAAACTGTTTTATTTTGTTGGAAGTTATGTAGAACTTGTAGCATTTTTGTTTAATCATTTACATATTGATTGTTATATAGATTTTTTAGTATGATTATGTGGTCCTAGGTCTCTTGGATATAAATCCTTTTATGTGCTGGGTTTGTTTTTTACACTGTTTTACATATTTTTTTTACATTCTTTTACATCTCTTTATACTTTTTATCACACTTGTGATAGAGAGTTTGAGCAATTCATGAATTGGGTTGAGACACATGATGTTTGAATTTGCATTTAAGCCTATTGGTGGCTCTCTGATAATTGTTCTGTTGAAGCCTGGGATTGAACCCAGGAGAAAGCGCTTAACATTATTTTCTTTGTTGGTTGAAGTGTTCCTGTTTTTTGTTGTGTGGAATAAATTGCCTCCTACTTTTTTACTTGGTTGCCTTATTTTCTATGATCCTCTAAGGCAAGGACCTACCTTCAGAGATTGTTCATTGGTGTTCCTACGTTTTCTTGTTGCTTGCTTTTTGTGACTTTTGGTTCTTAGTAAATGGAACTTCCTATACTGAACTAGGGGATGTAAGAAAATTTGCTGACTGAGAGATTTAGCTCCAATGTCACCCCCACCCTCCATTTACCCCCAGGAAATAACCTCTACTATTTCTCCACCAACTGTAACTAAATAACAGGTCCTCACTACACTCTGCACAGCTAGAAACACTGTATCAATGGGTCCTCATAATATCCAAGCATGCCTCCTAAATAGCTTGAAACATGAACTGTCAGGCTCACTAGAATCGCTGTTTAACCACAGCTTCCAGACAGGCTTCATCCCTTGGGAATAGAGGACTGCAATTGTAATCAATTTACACAAAGACAGACCATCAACAGATTCAGGTAACTGAAGACCCATTAGTTTGATTAGGCTTATATGCAATGTCATGGAAAGAAATATTGTGGAACTGATAAATAAAGGCAAAGGAAATCTTCTAACACTGGAACCATCCCAGTTTGGTTTTATCAAGCCATGTCATGCTTATTAAACTTTCTGGACTTCTTCCAGAGGGTCACTAAAACCATGGATGAAGGCAAAACAGTACATACTGCCTACCATGACCAGACAAAGGCATTTGACACAATTCCTCACTCTGGTACTAGAGATAAACTCACAAATTTAGGCATAAATCCATATGTTGCACAACTTATAGCAAAATGTCTCAGAGATAAGCCACATGAAGTTATGATGACGGAATCCACCACCACCAAGAGATCTGTTACTAGTGGCATCCCACAGGGCTCAGTATTAGGACTTTGATGAAGTCAGGGCAAATGTAGAGGACCTTTGGCTGAACAAATCTGCTGATGACTACAAGCTGTGTCCAATCATTGAATCCCTCAAAGATGAAGATATCCTCCAGGAAGGTCTAACACAAACAAATCACTTTTGCCAGAACTACGGCCTAAAATACAGTCCAACAAATGCATAATCATACCCTTTAGGAAGATGACTACCCTGCAAATTACAACACTGATAATACTACCCTAAAAGTCGACCCATTGGTAAAGGGCTTGGGAACTCAGGTTGACAGTAACCTGTACTTTGATTGCCATGTGTCAATGGTAGTGAGAACATTCTTCTATGTGGTGTAACTTATAAGAAAGGGCATAGCATCCAGATCTAAGAAGATCATAGTCCCGCTATATTCAGCCCTCATTAGACCAATAATTGAGGAAAATGCACCCTTTGGAATGTACCTGATCTTGCATTTTCAACAGCTGGAGGGGTTACAGAGGTTCCTCACTAAAAGAATGCAGGATGTGAGTAATGTGTCCTTTGCAGACTGCCTCAAAGCCCTGTCCCTGTGTTCAGCCTCCTACGGATGCTGAGGGGCAATCTATGCCTAACCTACAAGTCATGCCCCGATCTAGCCCTGATGGATATGTACATAGTCCAAAAACAAACAGCACTTACAGCACTAGAATTACCTGATCTAAGGATCTAAACCTTGTCTGTGACATAAAAGATGTTGAAGGCACAGTATGTGTCTCAGAGATTACCCCGTCTCTGGAACAAACTCCCATTTCATGTTAACAGAGATCCTCCCTAATGCAGATATTACTTTGTGGCAGGTTACAGTACAGTGGGGAGTGGGAACTTGCCCTTTCCTTGCTGACGTGCGAGGGAGTGCTTTGGATTTTTTTTTTTGCTTGTGATATTATGGATTTCAGTCTTTTTGGGATCAATGTTTTCAAGTTCAATTTTATTTCTTCAATATTTTGAAGTGCACATATATTTACCAAATAAAAAAGAAAATAGGGACAATGGCATTTAAAGAAAGGCACTATAGAAGATAAATGTATAACTAACAAACAACCAGTACGATCACCATGGCTATATACATAAAATGTATTTATTAAAAACATACTTGTGATATATTTCCTCAAGTTATAGACATTGGCATCATGTTACTAATGTTAGCCTCTCAGCATCTATTGATATGAGCATAAACGCAACAACTGCTGCTGTCCTCACTGGCTGCAGCTCAACTTGGAAACCAGCTACAATTATTTGAAATTGATGTTGGAAGTTTTTGAACCTATTGAGCAAGAGTTATATATTCAGTAGAAAAACAGCAGATGGAGCTTGAAAGCAAGTATATTCAGGGCATATATACAAAGAAGCTCAATGAATTATATATGAATGTCTCCACATATGACAACAAACCTCAGAAAATCAAGAAGTAGCTTAGGGACTACAATGACTTCAAGAATGGATGTATATTTTCTTGGCCTAGAGACAAGAGGAATGATTATTTTAACACCAACAGTAGATCTGATTCCGAGCATTGCACATTGAATGAACAAACCATTGTAAATTTAGAGACTGAATAAGTAGCAGTGAGTGACATTGCAAAAAATACCTTAAAGCCTAACTCCAGTTTGCGTGCCAGATGGAAAGAAGGTTCAGCACCTTCATCATTTTTTTCCAGCACTACCAATGTTAGACAAGAGAAATCATTTGGCCAGCAGAGCCCAGAAGAAAAGAAAAAATGTCACATGAAAGATAGATATTAATCCTTATGATGAAGGTGATGACTACTTGGTAATTAATCAAAGCTCTGTTGAACTGTTAGATATACAGCTAAAAGTTTTGAATAAGGGACTATAATTTATTCCCAGCAGCACCTTCTAAATTCAGTGATGTTTGAAGGAATGTGATGTTGGCAACAGTGAGAATGTTGTTTCTTTTGGACTAAAGAAATGGAGTGAATTTATTCCAGAAAACAAATGCAAAGTAGTTAGGTTCTTGAAAGTTTGTGATATGGATATAGCAAGGAAATTGAATGAACCACATAATAGGTTTGTTAATCTGAGTTTTAATGAAAAACAGGGACTGTTACAATTGCAGACAAATTATAATGGTTCATCCAGCTGACAAAGGAGGATCTGTAGTAATTTTGAATAAGACTCAGTATGAAGGAAAGATGTTATCTGTGTTAGCGAATTAGACTATTTATCAAAAAATCAGCTCTTCACAAGTTAGTAAGATGATTCACTCATAAGATCTGCCCTCTTTGAACTTATGGCCCTACATAGATTTGATCAAGATTTCTATGATTTTTTAATTGTAACAACTCCTAGGATTCATGTAATAAAAGGACTGCCTATGATACACAAGGATAAGATTTCTCCACCACTGCATCTTATAGTGGCAGGTGAATGGTGGATTACTGAAACACTGTCTATATATATAGAACAGAAAATGAAAGTAGTATTACCAAAAGCAAGGACTGTTTTGAAAGACACCAAACAGTTCTTGGATACATTATATGTGTGGTGTCAAATCCTTTGACTTGTCTGTGGGTATATGTTTCATGCAGGACCAGCAGATGAGGGAGGTCTGGGTTGGGTCCCAGATGTGCAGCCAGGTGGGGTAGGAGAGGTGGATCCACTGGTATCTGCTTTCCCATATGTGCTATGTATGGAAATTAACAATGAATATTGGTTAGTCATGCACAACACATTACAACATTAGTCAAAATAGCATGCATGGATATTCCCATTTACCCAAAACAGTGCAATTATAACAGTGCCATAGCAAACAGAACCCATGCATATATGGAATGGCATTCAGGGTTGCAACTGCATGCCAGTTAGTGGTATGTCAGGCAGGTAATTAGATGATTATTCAACAGGGAATATTAGTATGCACACAGTTTAAAAAATGATAAACCAAATGGAACAACAGTCCCAATGGTAGAGGTTTGTTTAGGAACATACCCATGTTGGTTTCAGTGTGATGGTTCAATCTGTTGAGTGGGGGGGAAGGGAACAGATTCAATTGACAACTGCTATCTAGTATATTTGTCAGTACACTATTATTCACTACACTACATTCCAACCACACTTACACTCTACCTGGGCCATGGGGCTGCTACAGAACACCAACTGCTGTAGATATCAACAGAGCAATTGCATCGTTATTTTAGTTATACACATCAGACCTGTTTCTATACCAATTTTTTTACCTGTGGGCCTGTGCAGATGAACTGTGTGCACATTACATTGCTGTTTCCACACACATTTCAGATTCACATATTAGTTGCAGGCCCTGGAGTGTGTGTTGTGTCTTTCACATACATCTACTGTGACATTCTCTGTGCACAGGTTTTTTGGCAACTGGGGAAACTATCCATGACAGCGTGACACTTGAGGGGCTTGTCTGGACCAGACTGCAGAGTGTGGAAGTCTCGCTTGCATCTATTTGTAGGCCTGGGGCTGATCAACGGAGCAGTTGTACACCTTTCATAGTTATATGCATCATACTAGTATTTCTATTCAGATTTCTTTACCTGCGTGCCCTGTATGGAACATGTATGTGTTGCAGTACATTATTTTTTCTAATCAGATTGCAGTTTACAACTGTAGAACCAGACTGAGATGTTAGTGGCGGTCCCTGGATTCGAACCGTGCTGTGTGTGCAAAATTGAACTACAGGCATAGTCCTTATCAGGCTGAGGTACTGGAGAGGTGTGTGCTATTTGTGACATTTCTATCTAGTACATATTTTTGTGCACAGTACTTTTATTATGACATGTTGCATTACTTGTTTCTCATTTTCAGTACAAATTATGCATACACAACAGACATTGGTATCACTGTTTATGAAACATGTACACACTAGCTGGATTGCACATTTGACTGTTTTACAACTACATACTGCAATTTAAATTCCTGAGTACACAGTGTAGGTTTTAAGTCTGCACCTGTTAGCCTTATACATTTCTCTGTACATTCACAGCTACATAGGGCTGAAATTGAAAGGTTAACACAGGAAAATGCTGGCAGACAAACAAGTAAAAACACATTCCGATAGGAATATGTACTGTTGCTTTTTTACAGTTATTTGACATGCCCATTCTAAAGTATGCAGACAAGCAGTGCTAAATCAGCTCACCTCAGTTAATGCATTCTGCAGGACATACACATTTATATTTATCAGGTACAAGTGAGATGACACACACCAGTGTTTGGGATCACCTTTATTAGTTTTGACATACATATCTGTGCATGACTCAGAACTCCACAATTACTATTCCTGCATGATCTGCACAAAGGAATGCTTTTCATTTCTTATTGTTGCAGTAGCCCTGACATGGCACTTTCTTGGCAGGTTCACTCAGACACACTCATACATATTATAATATTCCTCTCCTGCATATTGTACCTTGTTTGCTACTGATATCTGTATTACACAGCAGCTGGTAATACTCCATTGCAACACTGCAGCCTGACACAGGCATTTATTCCTGACTTTTACAGCACAATTATATATACAGGCAGTACTACCATTACTATAATTTTGATTTCTTACTGCTAATAGTAGGGGGTATTCTGTACTCACCATACTGCTGACACAGCCAAGCCAGTCACTGGGCATGAGCTTCCACATTCTGGGACCTCTCCACAGCTGCTGTATGGGGAGACATCACACCTGCACAGTCACAAGTTGAACTTTTTTCCACACTTAGTTAGAGATACTAAGAATGGAATGAGAAAAAATGAGATTCAGCTAGTTTATCAATTTACACTTTTTCCACTCTTGATGAACTTCAAAAACATCATTCAAAAAAGTAAAAAACTGGCTAGCCATCTGTACCTCTCAATGTCTCTTGGTTGGATCCTGGTGTTTTCCATTTTGAAGTTACTAGTTTGTCTTTTCCAGTTAGATACTAAGAATGCATACTTACAGACAGGTGGGACATCATGCACTCGGTCTTCTTGGATCCACTGGTCCAAGAGTGCACCCGTCCTCTGCTTCAGGTCATTATGGTGATGACGTACCTGCTCAACAGTCTGGGGTATGCCAGTGGCACTGGTGAGATCATGTGCAAGCTGGTACCAGGCCTTCACTTTGCACTGTGAGCCCTGGTACTGGCCCTCCAGCAGCCTGCCATCATGGTTTTTAACTAGAAGCCCACCAATGACCTTGGACTCCTGGATGCCCCAGCATTGCACTCGGAAGCACACACCTTCACCAACACCAGACATTTTGGTCCTACTGTGTGAAATCCCAAATGGTTATGGCTTTATTCCCACCTGTGTGATTTAAATAGAGCAGTTTTCACGCACCTTTTCTTGATTGGCCAGTTTTAATATGCTGCGCTATGTTTAGCTCCATGCAAATCTGCATAGCAATGCTTACACCAGCTAGGCAGAGCTAAAATCAAGTAAGCAATGCTTGCACTAGAAAAGCATTGCTTAAATCTATTTTTTCATTACATTTATAAATTATTTTTTACATTTATATTTTACATATTCCCACCCCTACTGTGTTATACGTGAGCCATATGATTGACATCTATCATTCAAATTCCTTAAAAGTTTATTAAATAATTTGGCAGAGACAGGTTCAAACCGAGCATGTTTTATATGCTATACCATGGCAGTACCACTAAACTACAGCAGCTTGATGATGTGTTTTATCACAGTAGCACTTGTCTATCATTTTCATGATTTCAGCCAGGCTAAGCATTGTGGCACGCCATGCAAACAAGCTCCGCAGCACTTAATCTTCAGATTAATTTCATGAAAAAAAATATTATTACATTTTTTATTATGTATTACTTTCCTCTTGCCCTACTGTTTCCATGCATGTAGGGCAAGAGTGCATACATTTGGGGATGTGCACTTGAAGGCTGCTGCCTTCTAGGTGTTTGTGTTTTTTATTTTTTTTTTTTCAGTGTCCGCGGACACTGAAATGTTAGACACTCGTTTACTATATAATATTAGAGCCAGGCTCTAATATTATATAGTTTGTCACTCATCTGTATCAGAAAGTGCTGTATGGCACTTTCAGTGCGAATGGGACATGTTTCATGTGCAAGCACTGCTGACACATGCCCCCTGCGCTCGCTCCTGGTTTGTGTCTGTTTAGTTTAGGTAGCAGCTTGTTTCATGCATATGTAAGGTGCACTGCTAAATGGGCACAAATCGCTCCATGCAAGAATAACCTTATTCTTGCACAGAGCTTCGTGAATCCAGGGGTATGTCTGTTTTGTATGTGAAGCTTTTCTCCCCAGGCCTCTGCTGAAAATGGCTCATACCCAGTCAGATTTTCCTGGTTAACAAATGAAAAATAAAATAAAATAATTCAGTGATACAATGGGTAGCACTCTTACATATGGTGCAGAAGACCTTGGGTTCTATTCCCACACCATATAGCTTAATTAGTGACACTGCAGTGCAGCACAAGGGAGATTACACTATTGTGTGTGCCCATCTGCCTGAGTTGGTGGAAGCTCAGGTGGGTGTAAAAGATCCCATAGTACCTATCAAAAAGAGTACGCAATTTCTTATCTACCCTTCTCATATACTCTTTTATTCTTATAATATTCATACATAATCATATTCATATTTATATTGTATATATCATTAATATTCTCAAAACATTCTTTATACAATATTTCAGAGCTTCACCACTCTTTCCCCCGGATTCTGCATGCCTTGTATGGCATGGAGGATTAATGCAGGAGCTCTAGCAGGCAATATGTCGCCGTGCGATCCAGGAACAGTCTGCAAGGGTGTGCACGAGCTCTCCTGCACTAGTCCTGCACATTCTAAGCCTCTGTATACAAATCACCCCATTTGCAGGAGAAATCCATTCAATGAGGTGAAATTGCGATCAAGGAAGATTGAAACCGACCGTGCAGGACTAGTGTAATCTGCAGAAATGTACTCGGTTAGTAACCGAGTATACTATTTCTGCAAAATCCAAAACGGAGCCATGAGCTCCAAATAAAGGCTGCATATCAGTCAGGAAGCATGCCAATGGCCAAGTATAAGGCCATTGGCATTGCACACAGCTTACAAAATAAAAAAAATCAACTTTTATTTTTTTTTAGCTGATCTCGGCTGTTTAAGTGTAGGGCAGCGGCACGCAAATGGGATCGGGGGAAAATAATAAAATTAACCTAAAATAAGCATTCTAACTAAAATCACTATTCAGCCATGAAAGTCAATGGCAGGCAGAAGACAACATGGCCAGTGAGTAGTGGTTGCTAAGGGGGAGGCTCAGTGTGAGACATGTAACTATGCATTAGCAGGCAATCCCATGCAAATGAGGAGAATGATAGTGAATCCCAATTTCTCACAGCATGCTAGTCAGGTCCCAACAGTATAAGAGTAGCAATAGCTTGTTGCAAGCCTAGGAGTTAGCTGACATCATGGGGGGATGAGTCAGGCATACTGTAAGTGGATTGAAGGCCTGTGGCTCAGGTTTGCTAGTAGCTAAGCACAGCTAAGCAAGGGGTATGTCTGAGTCTGCATAGCATTCTTTACATTGCCTAAGCGGGTGTGCACGCCGCACACTGGGATTTAAAGGAAAAAAAGTTAAACCACGAAATAGCAGCTCTGTGCATATTTAAGGACTCTGTTTCCAAGGCTTGCCCCGGGCTTAAACAGGAAGGCAATGGGAAGGGAAAACAGCAGTAGGAAGGTAATCAATGAGAACTAGCAAAGCTGGCATGTGAAATGTATCAGAATCAGGCAATTACACAGGCAGCAGACCAGCCCAGCCCAGAACACTACTATAAACTATGCAAACAACTTCCCCTCTGGTTTTTCCCATACTCTACATCACCAGTGTATACTAGCAGGGAACTTTTAACAAACAAAACTACAAAATGATAGGGGCTGCAACAAGCAACATAGAACAACATGTGCAAGAGGCTGAGGGTGGTGAGGATGTGAATGCTGCTGATCAACCCACAGTGAGGAGACTGAGAAGAGTGTAAAGACCCAGGGTAACCTACCAGGGGCTACATGAGCTGGAGATAATGGAGCGCTATAGGGTGGACATGGACCTCCTACAGCAAATTGTTGAGCTGTGCCAGCCATGCCTGACACACCAAATTGACCAAGGGGAACCCATCCCAGTGGATACCAAGGTATGTGTAGGCCTAGGAATACTAGACACAGGTACCTCCCAAAGCTCAAATGGAGATATCATGGGGATCTCACATGCATCAGCATCCAGAGTATTCCACCAGTTCCTGGATGCCATGTCAGCACATGCCAGTGAGCATGTATATTTCCTCAACACCCGTGAGGTGTTGGCCAGCAATATGCATCTCTTCCACCAAATAGCAGATTACCCTGAGGTAGTGGGTGCTATAGACTGCACGCACATATGCATCAAAACACCACCTGGTGATCAGGGTAGAGTCTACATCAACCGCAGGGGCCTCCCCTCCATCAACTGCTAGGTTGTGTTCAATGCCCACGGCATTATAATGAATGTGCATGCTGGCTGCCCTGGAAGCTATCACAATTCCCACATCTGACATCTGTCGCAGCTGTGCCAGAGATTTGCCAATGTGGACATTCCCTACGGTCACCTAGTGGGGGATGCTGGTTACACACTGGAGCCGTGGCTGATGACACCAATCAGAAATGCACACACACCTGAACAAGAACACCATAATGAGGCACACGTACAGACCAGACATGTAATAGAGCATGTGTTTGGGATGCTCGTCATGGTTCTGGTGTCTGGACACATCCGGTGGAGCCTACATGTGCTCAAATTGTTATTGTATTTGCCATGCTACACAATATGATCCTGCAGAAACAGTTGAAGCAGGAACAGCACGGGGCAGGGCCACACAGCCCCCCACCAATGTCAAGGCCTGCACAAGCACAGAATGACTCAGAGGAGGAACAACCTGAGCCTGCCCCAGTAGGCAGATGGAGGTGTGCCCAGTATGCCCTGGCCTTGGCAAAGAAGAAATGCATACCACATGCACTGACACAGCAGGGATCCAGGGAATGACACCTCTCTCTGACTTGCACATACAGTAAAAGGGATACCAAACATGACACTACCCATGCTCAACCATGTATATGGAGTATACTACGTGCATTTGACATAGGAAGCCCTCCAGCACTTTCCTCAATCCTGGCACACTCACAAGGTAAGTCAATCAACCTACCAATTGCCAAATGGAGTAGAATGTGATGTTACCTGTGTCTATGGTCTGGATGTGAGCATGCAAGGGAATTGGGTGGATGAATGTTATGGCAGCAGATAGTAGACACCCATAGTGGCACCATGACATCTGTAACACATACTGGAGTCACCATAATTGCCAGTACTACACAGGGTGACAGAACCCACTGCAGGAAATATCCTGGGTGACATGTGTGTCCATATGACTCACACATGCCAGTCAAGGAGGTTCACATACCAACGACAGTCTCAGTCAGCAGGACAAGTGTAGACAAACCCAAAAGAGCCTGTGCTATGACCTCTGAATGATACCTATGGGTAACCACTCCTAGGCCTACACAGACAGATTACAGCAGGTCAGGCAGTGGGATGTTAGTTCTGAAGGATAGGAAGTCAGATACTAGTATGTAGGGAAACCAAAGCTAAGACCTGTAGTACACTGATATGCCTCTAGTCAGTATGATAGGTTAGAATACAGAATGAAATGGAGTACCTGACATACCAGTACAGCCATAGCAAATGCGTGCAAGTACCAGGTGTGCCCCCCATCCTATGTGGACATGTAGAAACAGTAAGGTGTGCCCCCCCAATCATGTGTAGAAATGTAGAAACAGTCAGGTGTGTCCCCTCAATCCTGTGTGGAAATGTAGTAACAGTCAGGTGTGCCCCCCCAATCCTGTGTAGAAATGTAAAAACAGTCAGGTGTGACCCTCCCCACATCCCTATTTAGAAATGTATTAACAGTCAGGATTGCCCCCCCCCCCACTCCCATCTAGATATGTGGAAACAGTCAGGTGCCCCCAATCCTGTGTAGAAATGTAGTAACTGTTAGGTGTGCCCCTCCAATCCTGTGTAGAAATGAAAAAACAGTTAGATGTGTCCCCCCTCACCCCTAGTTATAAATGTAGTAACAGTCAGGTGGGCCCCTACTCCCATGTAGACATGTAGAAACAGTCAGGTGTGCCTCTACCCCCAATCCAACATAGAAATGTAGTAACAGTCCAGTGTGCCTCCCCCACTCCCATGTAGACATGTAGAAACAGTCAGGTGCACCTCTACCCCAAATCCAGCATAGAAATGTCATAACAGTCAGGTGTGCCCCCCGATCCAGTGTAGAAATGTAGAAACAGTTAGGCATGTCCCCTCACAATCCTATGTAGAAATGTAGTAACAGTCAGGTGTGCCCCCACCATGCCTATGTAGACATGTGGAAACAGGTCTGCCCCTTACCTCAATCCAGTGTAGAAATGTAGTGACACTCAGGTGTGCCCCCCCTAGTCCTGTGTAGAAATGTAGTAACATGTATGAGTAGGTATAATATGAGTGGAGCAGAGATGCCCAGAGGTGGCCAAGGTAGCAGGATAGGTTGTAGCATTTGCACAATATGCAGGTCTGTATGTGTTAGGATGGTGTGTGTTTCAAAATGTGTGAGAGTGGTCAGTATGTATGCATGTTGAAGTAAGACCTGGTGGCCATTGGCTACTACTGCTGATAACAAGGACAAGACCTCATGACTGCAGTGTCAAAGACAATCCCCACCAGTATAACACATGCTAGCAGTAAGCCATTGTAAATGTATGGTGGTAATATGTGTCACCATCTGAAAGACTGACATGGCATGGCTGTTGGGCTAGGTATGCAAGCAATACACAGGGGAAAGTACCCTAGACATACAGTATATATTGTGTCACTGCGAAATGGAGACACCCTTGGATTTGTACATAGAGGTGTGCATCACAGTAACTGGACCTGTAGTAGCGGATACTGGTGATGTCTGCCTGAACACCTGCAGATCACAAAGGAGGTAGGACTGATGTATTGGGGATCAGCTGATGTACCTACACATGCCAGCATAACTGTAATGCCCCATGCATATCTGTGTGTCAGATGCAAGTAGTGTCCATAGCACACATGCAACCAGCCACGCAAACACCACCCACAGGCACCTCTCTGGTGATATACTTGCTGTGGGGAATGGGTAGAATAATACCCAACCTGTATAGGGCAATAGCGGAAGACTGCAGCATGCAGTGCAATTGTCCCATGCAAGCATCTCCCTAGCTGTAGGTAGCACCCTGCCAGCATCCACACCACCTGATCAAGACTGATAGAAGGTTTTGGCATGAATAGCTATCACACCTACCCTGTCACCTCAGGGGAATATACTGTATGGTGGTCTGAGACTATAAGACTGACAGAATGCAACAGCCTGCCACATCTGCCCTGCACCAACACCTAATGCCCCACAGGCACCTGCCAAAGGCCAATGTCACACAAGTATTTCCAATGCATGTTATGTTATGGACAGCCAAATAACAACATAACACACTCCACATAAGTCATATGCAAGGCCATGTAGACAAACCACAGTAATATGTCCACCATGTCCCACTGCATGAACTGTGGACCAACACTAACACACACCTGTGATGGGGTGATACCCTTAGGGAAAGTATCAGAGAATGTATGCATAATGTATGGAAGAGGTTAGAATAACAGAGGGGGGTGTGGGAGCATGGACAGCATGGAATGTGCAGGGTTCGACACCAAGCTATGTGCACACACTATCCCTGGCTGCAAACACATAAATGGCTGGCTACAGACCTGCCCGTACACCACAACAGGGTAAATATCCTGACCCATGGCCCCTGCCTCTGGCTAACTTGTGCAAATCTGTACAGCTATGAGGCATTGCCACAGCAAGATAAGGCCATACAGCCATGTTGATGGGCAGACAAGTATGGGATCCTCTGCCAACACTGTACCAAGATGCTGAACTGGATACACAGACCCATCACCAAGTGTCTGCAGTACCCCATCCAGAATGGCATAACTTACCCTGAATACGTAGGTGTCTACCCACAATACTGGACACAGCTGCAGTCACCCTTGTCCCCCAAGTCATCACTGTGAGCAAGAATGTTCACCTGACAGTACATGAGGACAGAAAACATCACTGTGTATAACAGTACACATGTCTGAATATCTCTGCTAACAGCAGTACCATGCAGCTGAAGCAGCACAGACACAATCACCTACAGTACACAATATCCCCTGCACAGTTTGTCCCCATATTGCCAAATGATAGACGGATACCCTGCCAAAACTGTATGCTACCTGTAGGTGTACAACACAAAGGCCAGCACTGCAGTACAAACTATCTGGAATCGATCCACACATTCAATACAGAAGGGCATACTGGCATGCTCACACACTTAAACAAATGAAGGCCATGTCTGCAAACAACAGTGGACCAGACATATCTGGCAGTTGCAGATGTTAGTGCAGGCACTCCTCAGTATGCAGCACTCATGTTTTGCACACACACTGGACAGAAATACAGGCATATACCCAAGGACAACACACTATAATAAGCCAAAAATAGACATACACAGATGTGTGGAAAAGAGTGAATGTCACAAGGGCCCATCTATTATGCGGCCTGTCCCACCCAGCACACAGCCAAATGGCTACAACCACATGAGGTTCGGATGTCACTCACTGTAGACCTTAGCCATTGGTATCTGTCAGCATTATGGACTATGTGGTGCAAGTGTTTGTTGTGCAACATGACTGTACAAGGAAGTAGTCATCTAGCAGCTATATACACGTACTTGTGGAATATAACCCTGCGTGTGCCCACATGTGGTGTGTCAACCTCTAGATGAATGGGTTACGGCCCATGCACACACACTGCCCTCCCCATAGCTGTACTATGACAAGCCTGCTGAGGTCATCCACTTTGAAATACACTCTTGTGAAAGGTGTAGGCCAGTAATCTCTGTGGCGCTTCCTATAACTGCATACTGCTGTAGTTTGATAAACTAATTAGGTAAGAGTTCAAATCCCAGAGATGGCAGCTGTGTGTGTCTCTGTCTGTGTAGAGAGCAATCCTTTTTAGGCTAGTCACACTCGCTACTATTCAAATGCCCTACTTGGTCAAGGCTGCTGATGTCATACATTGTGAAATACACCTTTCAGAAAACTGTAGCCCAGTAATCTCCATGGCGTGTTCCATAACCGTGTACTGCTGTAATGTAATAAACTAGTTTGGTAGGAGTTCTAATCCCAGACATGGCAATTGTGTGCATGTTATCACCGTCTGTGTAGAGAGCAATGCTTTCTAGGCTAGTCACACTCACTACAATTCAAATGCCCTACTTTGTCAAGGATGCTGATGTCATACACTGTGAGATTCACCTTTTGGAAAGCTGCAACTTAGTGATCTCTGTGGCACGTCCTGTAACTGAGTACTGCTGTAGTGTGATAAACTAGTTAGGTAGAAGTTCTAATCCCAGACATGGCAACTGTGTGTGTGTGTCTCTGTCTGTGTAGGGAACAATGCATTTTAGCCTAGCCACACTCACTACACTTCAAATGCCCTACTTTGGCAAGCCTGCTGATGTCTTTCATTGTGAAATACACCTTTAGGGAAAATACTCCAGTAATCCCTGTGGTGCATCCTATAACATTGGCATGCTGTAGTGTGATATAGAACTTTGGTAGGGGTTCTATTCCCACACATGTCGAGTATGGATATTTTGTGTGTGTTTCAATGTCTGTGTAGGTAGCAATGCAATTTAGCCTAGCCACACACACTACACTTCAAATTCCCTACTTTGGCAATCCTGCTGATATCATTCATTGTGAAATACATCTTTGAGGAAGGAGTACTCCAGTAATCACCATGGTGCATCCTATAACAGTGTCATGCTGTAGTGTGACATAGAACTCTGGTAGGGGTTCTATTTCCACACATGTCAGTTGTGGATGATTTGCGTGTGTTTCAATGTCTGTGTAGGGAGCAATGCATTTTAGCCTAGCCACACTCACTACACTTCAAATGCCCTACTTTGGAAATCCTGCTGATGTCATTCAGTGTGAAATACACCTTTGGGAATGGAATACTCCAGTAATCTCCATGGAGTGACCTATAACTGCGTAGTGCTGTAGTGTAATAAACTAATTAGGTAAGAGTTCTTATCCCAGACATGACAGGTGTGTCTGTGTGTCTGTGTTTGTAACTAATATCCTGTGTGGAGGTGGTTGTGTAACAACTGGGCTGAGTTGGTTTTGTAGATTTCTTATATGGTTGCCCTAGTATATATATCACAGTGTCCACCATATAGGGATAATAGATGTGAACTAGCCGAGAGACTGGGGTGCAAATCCATACCCTTACATGTGACATCAAGGCCAGGCAAACAAAGTTAGCAACCCTAGTATTACCCAGAGAACACTCTCAACCCATGTCTCATACATACACACACTTGCCTAGGCAACAGCCGCTATGTTGGTAGTACCCTGCACATTACCCACTGATAGTAACCATGGTGAGATTGCAGTGGGCTACAGAGGGCATGGTACCCTCTCCATCTGTCCAATAGGCACATACATGCCGATAGTGCACGTTCCCCATGTTCTCCACTGGACACCTGCAACACCTGTGGTGCCATCAAATGTGACCCACAAAGGACATATCATGCCTGAAAACATGCCCTGTAGATTCCACTGACACCAGGGAATGCCAGTATCATGCTATCAATGTAGGTGCAGGGTAAACCTGCTGTCCATTACCAGTTGCTGCCACATGAGGTCGGGACTGGCACATCTGATGATAATCTGTGTACACAACATGGGCCAGACACCCCAGGTATAATTCCACATGTCACTGTACATGCATGTGGGAGGTGTGCACATCCCAGACACCATCCATGTCATGGACTAAGGAACACATACATGGCAAGCAATGCACAGCATTGGCCACACACAATAGTCACCCAGGTGACTGGATGGTGAATGCAATACCCACCTGTGTGTGCAAATCTAGAAACTACACCTCTGAGCCACAATGCAGACCATTTTCATGTGGGCTGATGCCAAGGTATACCCATCACCTAGCCTTGTATAGCTGTCTGGCACAGTCGACCACTACACACCCGTGAAGCAATGCACCTATGCATGTAAGTGCTGGCACCCTGTGTGTGTGTGTGTATGTGTGTGCTGTATAATGCGTATGATCACATTCACACTCACTACAACCCCCATTTCCATACTGAAGCATGCTGTCCAATGTCAGACACCTCCACATACTCTTCACCCATATTACCTCTGTATGCCCCTGGGGTGCATGTGATGCCTGTACAGTAATGAGTTGTGGCTATCTCATTAGTGATGAGTTGATTCCTGGTCCTGCCATGTGTGTCTATGTGTGTGCGTCCCTGTGAGAGTGTGGCTGTGTTGATACTGACACCTGTTCATGTGGACAGGCATGTGTACTACACCTACCATATAGCTATCATATCCCTGTTGCAGATGCCACTCACCATCACATATATGTTTTGGGGGCTCCTCAACATGTAATCTATGTGGCACATCTGATAACTGCATAGAAATGTGATAGCATGACATTGTCGTCAGGGGTTTGATACCCTGTGCTGGTAGGTGTGTGACACAAACATGCTTATGTTTTACTCCCCCACCCCTCCCTGACTTTACTTTACCTCTGTCTGCCTCTCTCACTCCCTCTCTGGTGGATGTGAAGACCTACACCTGCTTTGCTTAGGCAGTTGCATGTGTATTTTAATTGATGCTCATGAGCTGTGGTAGATGTCATTGTTCTTGGTCCCGTTCTATCTGATGTTACATGCTACTCCACTGTATGTTACATGCTGCTCCACTGTATGTTACCTATTGGCTTACATGTTTGTAGGGCCATAAACACATGTCCCATACCACAGACACGCATCAGAACATACTGTGTAGCAGCCCAGTATATGTAGGTTAGTGTGTGAGTGGCACATATGAGGATGGTGTTGAACAAATAGTCCATATACTGTAATATAACACTAGCGTACCATAAGTGGCTGAGGCTGTGTTCACATTGGCTGTGGTTATGCACTTTCATACTGATGTATTGTACTCTGTGCTGTGACATGTCTGTAGAGCCTGCTATATATGCAGGTACATGTGCATTCCCCAATAGGAAATGTAGGCTAGTGCTTAACCAGTCTGCCTGTAGCCTGCACAGTGCTTTGTTGCATGCCTAGCAGCTTAGTGTATGTACCCAGTGAGATGTCATATCCAGATACTTGCCAGATGTACTGCCGCCATTCTCTCTTAACAGTCATGTATGTCATACAAAGCAGTGGGATGCTGTACAGATGTATGTCAATATCTAGTGGGTAGTATGTGGCCATGGTACATCTGTACCAGTGGTTATTATGTGTCAGGACAGACAGGGGTGTGTGAATGCATAACCTATGGGGGCAAATGTATACCAGTCTTTACGTGTTATACCCATCTACATGGCTGTTAACATCCACATTGTCAGGCTTGGTCCATGTCTTGCACTAAGGGGTTCTGTGTACACCTCTAGACTGTCCAGAGTGAGTCAGAATGTCCAGATATATTAGCCAATATCTCTGCTGTAGTCCACAGGAGCATTACGTGCTAGCAACGGTACTGTATTATGATGTCCTTAGGATGCCTGTCAGTAGCCAATGGCGCACATTTTAAAAGCAGATGTGACCTCCCATACACACCATGTCTGTGAAGACAATCCCTATTACAGTAGCAATAGTCTACAAATATACCTGCTATACACACCTGACATCCCCATGCACTATGGAGTTGGGACTATAAGGGCTGAGGTAGGGCTACACTCCATGTTCAGGACATATGGTGAAAATATATGTATATATAATTATCCAGATATCTATATAGATATATGCACATATACGTATCGACATATATAGATGGATATGTAAATGTACATATATATATATATATATATATATATATATATATATATATATATATATATGAACACCAAGATATATACATATACAGAGCAATATATGCCTACACATATGCAGATAGAGATACATATGCACATTTACGTATGGATATCTACATATATATTGACATTAGTAGGTATATCAGAATAGATATGTATGCACATATAGTTATAGATATCTACATATATACCAACATAACTAGGCATATCTGTACACATAGGATGTTCATACATATATAACTATGTAGACATATATCTATATATACATATACATATATCTATATATACATATATGTGTGTGTATATATATATATATATATATATATATATATATATATATATATATATATACGAAGAGATGTACACATGGCCATATATATGTAGCACTATACAGATGTGTATAAAGACATATGCATGAGTAGACATGTGTATGTTGATGTAGACATATATAGACCTATTTTATATATATATATATATATATATATATATATATATATATATATACAACCATATTCCTTTCGTGAGTAAACCTCACGGTTGTATGTACCTTCCCAGATGTATCTCACTGTATGTATCTGCTATGTGCACATTATGATAAAACGACATATGTGATGCAACAGTCATATTAATAACAAGGACTACACAATGTAGAAATTAAAGGCAATTGTTGAATACTACTCAATATGTGTATGGACAGCTATATTGGTACAACAACAGCTGTCTTCACAGTGGTCATGGCATAGTGGTTAAGTGTTGTGGCTTCAGTATACAGGGTCCTGGCTTGAAGACCTGCAAGGGCTGTTCATTTTGTTGCTTAATGTAGTACTGACAACAGGCACACCTGCGGGCATGGCTGGACACCGAGGCTTCCCTGTTGTATCCCTGGTGTGTGAGCTGTGTCACAGTATGATCCATCATGTGGAATGTAACTGTAGACTACTGTCTGTACAGCACATGTTAGTGAGGGCATCTGATGTAATTATGGCATACATATTGTTGTCAGATGTCTATCTGTCAACACACTCATGCTACTGCATAGCTGCTTGCCAAGCTGATGACAGTCAATCCCTGTACAGATGTGCAGATGGCAGGCATCCAGCAGGGATAAGTACAGGCAATATAAGCTTGATTGACACTACCATGTCTACCTAGCTGTGTAAGAAGTGGCACATATAGGAGATGTCACCCAGTACGCACCACATGCCACAGGTACCTCCACTACACTACCACAGTCAACCGAACATGCTTGGGTACAGGTCATCATCACAGACAATGACCATGTGTTGTAATGCATGTTGCATACATGTCAACGTGATCACCTCAGTGGCCATGTGCAGGAGGCACCTGGAGGATTGACTGATGCATGTCATTCACACCCTGAGGGTTATGGCAGTAGTGTCTGTCGATAGATATCTGCTGCCACCTGGCAGGTGGCAGGATAACACTGTACACACAACCCCTACACAACCCATCTCCCCTTGAACAATAGCTAGGTACACAGCTATGACCACCTGCAGGGAATCACCCCTGTACTGACACGTGTACATGTGCATGATTGAGTATAGCAGTGTCTGTGTGTTAGGACACCTGTACTTGGGAATTCCATGAGGGCCTTCACAACCAATGCAACACCCATTGCCATAGTCAATTGTGGCTGCTGCTGTATGGGACATTACATGCACCCTGTTACGCTCCCCCCATACTGGCTACATGAGCCATGCAGTACCAGCGCAACAGTGTTTTACAAATGGGGTGATAGGCATGAGATACCCATTGTGTTCTGGCATTTGTGTGTAGGTGTGCATGTCCATATATCTGTAGGGTACAGCATTCCGAGGCCATATACTCCTATTACAATACCCATTGCCACACAGTAGTACAGATAGTGTTGTTGCTGCCCATAGATGAGGTATGACAATGCAACACCCTACTACACATGTGGCATGTGCATGAGAGGCATATCCCTGTAGTACCTCTGTTGGAGTATACTATGGGTTGTATCGCAGTTGCAGCCAATGTGTGATGGTGGATATGGCAGAGTGTCACCATGGGTTTCAGGGAGTGCAATATTCACTGGGGGATGTAGGTGCTGTGTACACTGTCATTACACCAAGGTACACCCAATATATGTCCCATGTACCATGTTTTTGTTACCACTGTCACCATCAACCATACAAGTAACTGTTACCACAATCCAAGCCAGTTATGCATGTGATGTGTGCAGCCTACCTGTAACACATTGGACACACAGGCAGGTTAGTTAGCAGTGATAGGCCCTGGTATCTTGGATGTGTGCCTGGCTGTTATGTGTCTGTAAATGTGTATATGACGGTATGTCACACTACGTAATGTCCAAATACACCTATCACATCCCCCATTAGCATACTGTACATGTCTTGGGATGTTCTGCATGTAACATGTAACCTGGGACACACCTCACCCTAAATGCTGTGTGGTGTGTGCAATGTAAGCCACACACTTCAGTATCACTACATAGCAAGGTACGGGTCTAGTCCCAGTGTTACCAAGTAATAGTGTGCATGTATGTGTATGGGTCTACATCAGGTTGCAGGGTTTACACACCTCAGCGGGCCAGCCATCCATACGGCACAGGCAATAACTGGTTTAGTAACCTGTGACATGTGTTCAACTGTACCCCAGATATGTCACAGCCATGGTGTCACCACAGTAACATACCCCATTGTGGAATATGACTGCAGACCATCCTCGTGTTAACATATGTACACCTACAACAAAAATGGATAACATTATAGCGACTGCAATCAACCAGTGTTACTAACAGCTATAATGCATCATTGCTGGACAGCTACACTACCTGCCATATATGCATTACACTCTACTCCCTACAACATGTTACACTGCAGTACTGTGGTACACTGTAGTACAGTCACAAGTGCAACCGAACCATATCAGCCTGTCCCTGCATTGATGGTATGGATGACAGGGATGTGGCACAGGTATCATCATATGCACAGGGTGTGATGCTGGTTTGCCAGAGGCTGAGGGTTGGCCATACATTTGACACCATGTGTGTGGGTGAGGGGTGTACTGTGGAGAGCTGGGTGAGGTGATGTGGTGTGTGTAGGTATGGGGTTGCCCTCGGTGTGTTTGCATAGAGTGTGGATATGCATGCACACAGTTCTGCCATGTGGCTGCCCTACACACTGGTTTATGGACCTCTGCAGACCATATCTGGCAGGGTGTGCAGTACACTGCCTCTAGCCATAGACACGTGGACTGTGCCTGCCAGGGATTCCATGGGCATGTCCAGGTACAGGCCTTGATGTGATACTCTCACCTGCTGATGTCAACTGTCTGCTGGTACCAGGTCCCTCCTGGGACTGGCCAGGACCACATGAACATGGCCTGCTGTGGTGTGGACAGCACACTCCCAACACTGCCAGGGCTGCTCATGCCACTACGGGAGCCCCCTGGTGCCCTTGCTTGTCTATGTTGACTGCTAGATGTTGGTGTTGCTGGTCCATGTCCACATGGGCGTTGCTGCATCCCCACCACATGTTGAAGCATGGACACACCACGGCCAATGAGGACCATCATCTCACCATGCTGTCTATCCATGAGTTTGGTATAAGCATGGATGGCACCCGACAATTCACGGAGGTTGTCGCTTATAGATGCGTGAGCAGCCCTCTGCAGCCTCAGGCCCTGTCTGGTGTAACATTCCATATGTGCCTGTGCTGCCATGACAGCCTGAAACATGTGCCTGCTGGTAGCAGCTATGTCGCCTATGCTAGGAGCATGATATCCAGCAGCCCTTCCATGAGCACTTTGGGACATCCGCATATGTGGTGCCCTGCCAGGCATCCAGCTATGCCTGCTGCGACTGGTCACAGTAGGCATGGTTACCACACTTCCCTGTGCTCTGCCACTAAACGCCAGCTGTTCCTTCACTATGGCCACTGGTGATGGGGTATGTGTTGGCACTGAAACTGTGTGCTGGGTTGGGGTGGCTAAAAGGGGGGGTGTCAAATGTTGGCGCTGAGTTGGCACCTGACAACCCCACCTGTGCCTCAATAGTACTATCATAATCTTCAGTGTCTGTATGGACACCAACATCAGATAGCATGCAGGAGGGACCCTGACCCACCTTGCCACCTGTGGGGTAAAACAATAAATCCACTTTAAAACCTGTACAGCATTGCCTAACAGTACACATACACACACACCCACACACACACACACACACACACACACACACACACACACACACACACACACACACACACACACACACACACACACACACACACACACACACACACACACACACACACACACATAATACTTACCTGTTCATGGGTGTACAGAAAGTCCCACATATATGTTGATGGTGTACCCAATCCTGCATCACACTTTTTAACATACACACATTGATACCACTCTTTGACATATCAGTCCTCTAAATGCCTACACACGCAGACACACCACAAGATCTGTTACTACATTACCTGCCTAACCTGTGTGTAGTGGTTTTACATGGCCTCACTGCTGTCATTCGGTATGCACCCTCTGTATGTTCATACATCATGTGTGGGGTACTATGTTCTATACATAATATCACGCACTGGTGTGGCATGTGTATGTCATACTCAGTACATGCCAGATATGCTGCTCATGCAGCCTATCATGTGACAATTGTAATATATGGAGACACTTCCTGGTGTTAACCAGGACTTCCCCAATGCATTTGAGGTGCTGCATATGTGGGTTGTAGGTGATATCTCTGCTGAATGCGATATAATGAATGTACATGGTGTCTACCTTCCCTCTGGATGCCTGTTCCATGCTACATACCATATTATACTATCAGCTGTCCTGTGATTACACACAAGACAGGTATTCCTAGTGTGTAATGTGGCAGTCCATGTCCATGTACTGCACCATCCCAAAGGGAGGTACAGCTGTATGAACTCTCCACAATCTCACATGTGCATACATGGCCACCCACACATGCATCTACCTCCCTCCACTTCTCCAGGGTGACCCTGCAGACAAACTAACTAACCACCAGAATGCGCAGACACACACACACACACACACACACACACACACACACACACACACACACACACACACACACACACACACATACAGGTGAGGTTGTACAATGATAGTACACACAGTCCTCCCCTTACCAATTTGTCAACATGCAGAGCATATGGTACAGAACAGCATGCAGTTCAGCCATAGTCAATCCATGCTAGCAGCAGTATACATGTGTGTGATGCATGTGCTGTGTCACTAGGTTATGCCCCTTCCCCTGGATACCACTGCATCCATGTGCACAGTATTGCTGTGCAACTGTTCTGCACCCTGCCATGTAGTGTGCACCACAACTCACAGGTGTACAACCCATTGTGGAATGTGCAGTACTGTGTCAGTTATGTCAGCATTACTGCTCACAGCCCCTATGTTTTTCAGCAACACATACCTGGGATGATATGTGGACATTTGGCATTGGTGAATGCCTGATGCCTGATTTACAGCTGTCAACAACAACAGACCATGTATGACCAATCCAATACTCTTACATTGACAACCATCAGAGCATACCATGGCTATGGGTAGTGTACACACCTTTATTCATTTGACTCACACATCCTTGATCTGCCATGGGACCACATCACCACATATCTTAGCATTACACAAGCCCGATATGTGACATATGTCCTGTACTTTCACATGCAGTGTCTATAGATTGTATTAGGTGTGTGGCTGCTGACCACAATGCATGCACACTGTGTGGGCATATGTGTGCACACCCTTATCATGATGGTTTATCGAACCTTTTGTTGCGTATACTACAACAGTCACTACTCCTGGCAGGGGTATACTAGCATGGGCCATCTGCATTTACCAGTGTATGTTCAGTCTGCCCTACACATATCCCCCTATTCTGCATGATTGCAAGGTCTACGCATGTGCACATCCTATGGTGTTCACACACTGCCGTCACTATTGTTGTGTGGGTAGGGTTATGGCTGCCACAGGTCCTGAACCTGACTATGTGCAGACAGAGCCATTTCTGGCATTCTTAGGATCTTTGCTGCAGTGCACTGGTGTGTCACACTGAACCCCCCCTCCTTCAGCCTTTATGCAGATGCATGACAAGTAAGCCCTACACATGTGTTTCACTTTGCAGTGTCCCATACACTGAACACCACATGTTGCAGCCTAGACCCAGCTGATAATATGGATTATTGTAATGCCTTATGTGATAGTGTATCTCTGCAGCAGTTGCCATTGTCCTACAGGTATATACACTGGTGTTGCACTGTATATGGGTGTTGTTCCGAACATGTCCCTACTGTAGGCCATGTCTACCACCAGTATGTTACTCCCTGCGGACACATTCCACAATGACAGGATGTTAGTTATCATGCATTTGTCTGACATACCCTTCCAATACCCCATCATGGTCACCCCTGTGACACAGTGCATTTCACAGCAACAATACATGCACATGTACAGCATGCATTCAGGGTAGATGTGTTAGATGTGTGCATGGAATATACCATCACCATTACATGCCCAGTGTGTTGGCAAGCATCTACATAAAACATACTCACCAGCTACAGGCTGCTGACTTGGTAGTATCCCGGAGGGACCTACATAAGAGTGTGAGATGCAATGTCAGTGGCCACAACTGTGGCAGTGCTACAGGGTGGGAGCAGTATTACAATACATTAACGGTACATTCCCATGATACTACCACATCTGGACATCTGTTTATCACTACAATGCAGCAACACAAGATATCTATGACATGTCAGATATGCATGTTCTACCTGTACCAATGCAGATGTATACACAACAGTGGTCTACTGATGTGCCCTGTGTCCTTACTTGCACGCTCCTCGGCTGGTGTGTGGGTTTCACCCACCTCCACAAAGGTGTCCAGCGGTTGATGACTGGCCAGATGGGCAGGTGCCATGAGGCTAGCCAGGAGCTCCTCCACACATGTCAGGGGGATGGATGGCATGCCCCCTCCATGTAGAGGTGATCCCCCTGGACTGCAGCAGCACGCCAGCGAGCATTGTGAAGCAGGTCAGTAGAATGATGCCAGACCTACTTATAACTGCAGTTGTGCAGTGTGACATCATTGATCCTGTGGACTAGGTCATTCCACAAGGCGGTCCGCTCCTGCTGTTCATGGGCAGCCCTGCCAAACTGCACTGGGTAGTGCTGAATCAGGTGTGATATAACCGCGTCATTCTCTGCTGTTGAATAGTTGGGTAACCGTGCATGTGACATCTTGGCTGAAAGACATAAAGATAGAAACAGGTCTGAGCAACACATACAGCAAGGTTACCACTGGCTAGGCTTATGTAGGCCCTTGGGCCAATAGCCTAGTACCTACCTATGAACCTATGAACCACATTTTGTAATACACATCTCTGTCACCCCCCCCACACCACCATATCAGCTTCAACAAACTGTACACGCAACTCATTAGGTATGGCTACAGCTTACCTACGAGTGGGACAGATATTGTATTGTACCACACTTTCTGCTATGTGATTGTAGCCATGTCCTCTGTGTGAACACTATCATTGCTGGCCTTTTACAGACTATTCACCTGCATGCCATTGTCAGGGCACTATGGTACCATATATGCCAGTGGTATGGCTGCTTTGGGATTGCTGCACATCTGACATTCTGTGTTATTGGGGATACCTATGCATGCTGTTTTACATGTTCTGGGATTCTATAGACTATTACTACCAACATATGTTCTATAACAGTGACAAAATAACATGTATATGTTCTATTGGCAAGCAGAACCACCTCTCAAAACCCATCTGCCCATGATACCTGGCCACATCACATGTGTGTCCCAACCTGAGGCCTCCTCATGTACTTGTCCAGCAATACCATCAGGTGGAATCAACCCAGAGGATGTTGTCCCCCACTCCTGTGGGCACACACAGACATGTTCCTGTCCCCTGAGGTTAGGTCTAGGGTCTGTTCTATACTGGGCTCCACAGACACATGTGGGATGTGCTACGTCAGTCTGAAGCACCCACTACACATTCACAGGGCTGACATGCTCCTTCTGCTTAGCCTCCAGGCCAGGCACCTTCAGGACATGGACTGCTATTGTGAGTAGCAGTGGGTGGGAGGCTTGTTCCCATTGTGTCCATATTGGGGCCCATGGGGCATCCACATCACAGACCACACACACCATCCAAGACATTTACCCACCACATGTGTCACATACCGCCCCTGTCCTCTATATCTACCAACCCTTACCACCTCCACAAGTATACCTGCCATACTTCCCCATATTCCCATTGCATACTTCACAGACAGGGGCGATGTGGTCCCAACAAAGGACTAAAATGTGACATACCCCTCCATGTTGCACACACTGCCAGCTGTAGTTATCTGTGTGTATTGCTATGTGTACTGGTGCCTAGCACATAGCATGCAGCACTGTGGTAGTAATATAGGGGACATGTCTTTACATAATATATGTTTGTGTGTGTTTGTATATATGTAGACGTGCATATAGGTATATATCTATATATGTGTAGATATATGTGATGGTGTATATATGTGCACATATATATGTCTACACATGGGTATCTGTATATTTGTGGACATACAAGCTGATATATATATATATATATATATATATATATATATATATATATATATATATATATATATATATATTATATTTCTGTGTGTGGGCATCAGTGTTACAGACAGCAGGTAGCTACATACCATACAGCTACATATCAAACTTTGCACATATGACATGCTGTCAGGGGTTGTTCTATATTGCACTTTGAGTATATCATGCTGGCATTCCTGCCATCATTCCACTGCTGTTGTATCCCCCACACATATGGTGGGGCTGGGGCCATATATGTGTGGGCTTCACCTACACAATATGTGCCCTTATGCACTCCAGAGGCCAGTGTATGTAACAGTGGTATATGGTTCTGTAATTTTGAGCTGTTGGGGATGCACCATATATAACCTAGGCAGTTACAACATGTGGGGGTATCAGGTGTGAGCTGCCTTAAGGTATCTGGATGTACATTACCATACAATTCACTTATATTTAAATTAATTGCATTAATTGGGTTAATGCAGGCCTACTGCCTCCTACCATACAGAGTGTTCTGTTTGTCAGTCTGCTTGTGATGGTGTCAGCTATGCCTTGTTATGTAACAGTTACATCCCATTGTGTCAACTGAGGTCTTTACCACCTAGTGATTATTTACAGAGTGTAGATAGAGGCTGCTGAACTATAACCTGCATTACTTACTGTTGATTGTTTGGTATCCTGTAGCCCAGTCTGTCTTTACTATTGTACTATTTGAAGGTCTCGGCCTGGACAGCAACATTTGTAAACCTTTCCAGACTACATTATTAGTATAACTGTTTCACAGTTGCATTACTCTGTTTATATGGATGTCAGTGTCTGAACAGCTATATGACATGGAATATACAACTGTAATAGTACACAAATAAAGGTTTTCCATTTATGCAAACCTGCGTGGTATTATATCATATGACCTCTCTGTGGGTATATGTTGCAGACAACAATTGTGATTTGTATGGGTGGTTCATACAGTGTCCACTTGTTAAGCTGTTAACTGTAGGCATAGTGGCTGTTTCATATTGTGTGCACCTTCTACATATGTATCTTACTGTACATACCCCTGCATGTGTATGTGTAGTCACATCTATATGTATATATATATATATATATATATATATATATATATATATATATATATATATATATATATGTATATCTGTATCTGCATATATGTGTCTGTGTGTATGTAGCCTAGGGATGTTGATAGCTTCCACATTGCACATTTCCTATGGGACCCAGACTGTACTGCATGATATGTTACCAATACCAGCCTAACATCATACAGGTGGGATTTAGTACTGTTAACATCTTTTGACCATGTCGTGTCAGGTCCTGGTTATGAGATCTGCAACACTTGGTAGTGTATTGCAGTGCGGATGTGTTTGCTGGTGGGGGGTATACCTATTCGTACAAGATGTATATTGTTTGGGGCCTCTCAACCCCATTAACAGTGCATGTGGACATATATGTTTTAGTTATTTTCCCATTGTTATCTACAGATGTATGTCCGTATATACCTATATAGATATATATATATCTGCTTACATAAATATAACTATGTCTGTATATACCTACTTAGATATATATATCTGCTTACATATCTATAACTTGCTGTATATATTTAGACATATAGATGTAGACATATATATCTATAGATGTATGCATTTGCATGGATATATGTTCATATATATTTTAGGTTCCTGTCAGAAGAATGGAGATGCATTATGTCGAATGTGTCTTCATCGAACTGTAAATGTTGAAAACACAAAATGACGAAGCAGCTTTTAAGCAAATTCTTTCCCTGGGAAAGAAGTCGCTTGGCAGCTTCCGTCACTTTGCCATTTTTGGCACTGTAGTGCAATCTCGGAGTTGGTATATTTAAGTAGGGGGGTGTGTTTAGATAATATATTTACACACACACACACACACACACACACACACACACACACACACACACACACACACACACACACACACACACACACACACATCTACATGTTGTAATACATTCTCTGTACATTTGAATGACTGGGCTGGATGATATGTTTGTGAATACATCAGGGTTATGTATATCTGACATGGCTTAGTGGAAAATCAGTTTGCCTATGGTGTGTAGGGTCCTGGGTTTGAGCCTTGCAGAACCTATTTGTTTTGTTGCTGGGCAGAACAAGGGCCATTGGATACAGAGTGATTAAGGCACATCCGAACAGTTGTAAGTGGGTTTGCGCAGATTTGCACGAAGGTAAGCACTGCTAACGTCCGGTTACAGTTTATTATACTCAGTTAGCTTCTAAATTGCAAAACCAGTGTAGGCATTGCTTACCTCCTTGAAAACAGGCTTAAACCTGCTTATTGCTGCTTAAAAGTGCTTAATCCCACTTACCACTGTGCTAATTTCTTTAAAAGAAAAGAAAAAGGGGTTGATAGGAAAGTGGTGAAAAAAGGGGCACAAAGTGAGAAAGACAGTAGGGAAACTAGCCAGGGATGTGCAGAAAGGGTGTAGGGAAGGTCCATAGCTGCCCATTTCTTCGACAGAAACAGCTGTGCATAGACACTGAATTTGGAGGTAGATTTGGACATTCAAACCCCCAGGAGGGGATTAGGAAAACAATAATAAGTTGTGATGCCAATTAGACCGGATTACATGTGTCTAGTGGACACATGTGTGAAATGGACAGCTATGTATGGGGCGTGACTTTTTTGTGGGAACAGATTGCTCTTTTTTTTTCAGGTGAGAGTGGGATATTGGAGAGGGGTAGTAGGTATATTTGGGGAGGTAGGTTGGGTAGGTTTACAGACAAGAAAATCAAGACACATACAGGGGCGGTATATGACATATGTGGGGGTTAAACACCTTGATGGGGAGGGGTGTTGCAAAATCTGAAGTCCATGAGCCCCCCTAGTGGAAACTGTGGGACTGAGGTCTCCACCCATAGGCAGTCACCACTGCACCTTCACAGCCCCAATGATGGCTGTGCTGGGGGCTGAGTCGCAGAGCTAGACAGAAGCTCTAGTTATGACATGCGGCCCTCTAGCTGGCATAGCAGATCACCAAGCTGCTGGTTGATCTCTCTATGCACCACAACCCTGACCTGGAGATGGGTGACAGGTGCCTGTCCATGCCCACTCCCAGGTGGGGGGTGAGCCCCATCCTGTGAGATGGTTCCACCTGAAGGTGGTGCAAGACCAATGGACAGGGAGCTCCTGGGTTTTGCCCAGACATACTGGTACCCGGTGTCATGGCCCAGCTGAGCTGGGACAGGTGGGTCCATTGTGACTGGCCTTCCCAAGTGTGATATAGTGTTTAGATTTCATCATATGTGGGTTAGTAATAGTCAACACATTCCAGGGTTAGGTATAACAGTATGCATAGATATTCCCATTAACCCAGACACCAGATACGGAACACTTGCATAGCAAACAGAACACATGCATATATGGGACCACAGTGGTAATAAGAACAGCATGCAGGTACATTGATGGCACCATGCCACCAGTGTTGGAATAATTCAATATAGCACATGCATGGGAACAATCAAAATATTTATCAAACAATTGGTCATTATCAGAACATATCAGAACATAGGTGTCATTACTAGTCTGGGTGGGTATGTTGATTATTGTGGGAGATATGGTGGGGGGAGAAAGATGTCAATTAACAACTAGTATATTCCTGTAGTCCACATTACTTTCCTAGTCAGTGCTGTTATCTGTACCTTACAAGTCTTACTACACTACCCTATAGCCTTAGTTTGGACAGTGATATGGCTGTCATCATCATTAGACATGAACTGTTTTTACCTGCAGTATACACGTCTTACCTGGTATACATGTAGAGGGAATGTTTGTTAACACTAACTAACTGTTTCTACACATACTCCCACATTCCAGGTAGATGTTGTGCACATAGCTATCCAACTCTTTCTGCACAGACTCTGGCCATGTGTTGACCACATGCTGGTGTGCCAGGACATATCTAGAATATTGCCCTCTTCCACCTTTAGTGACCTGACACACACATATACATGCTTTCCTACACAGTTATATTATGTAGCATAGTGTGGGTGACAGTGATCAGTGATACTTTATTATTCAGAGAAACTGCAACACTCATAATTCCCTACAATACCAGAGTGAACAGTACCAGTAAAGCTTATAATGGTCTTTATTTCTCAACCCAGTGTTCGTATCTGACATATCTGTGGGAGCAATGTTTGTCAGCACTACCTGACTGTTGCCACACAAACTTCCAGATTACATATTAGTATTATGCACATACATCTCACTCTGTTACTGTGCACACTCTGGTCACAGCTTAACAACATGGGGGTGTAGATAGGACATACTTGAAATATTACTCTCCTAACAGTTTTGGGGGTTGCTACAGTGACAAGTTTGTTCTCATAGATGTTTGACAATCACTTGTATTCCCTGTTTGCTGGCTAAACATCTGGGATGATCCCACAGACTTACCAGGGGAAAGGGGGACAGGCAGCAGATATGAGCCCATATACTGGACATTCTGGCCTCATCTGTACAGTTGTTGGATATGATTCTGTATGCAGCCTACATCCACTCACAGGATTCAGACCATGGCTGTGTCTGCTACAACTTAAACACTGTACATCACAGTTGGGTCTGCTGTATAGATATTGCTGTATATCTCCTATCTGCTTTCTGTCTTATTAATCCCCTGTTCTTTTGCATTCTGACCTTGTATTACAACACTCTTATACAGATTTCCTAGACTGTAATATTTTGTAGGACAGTGTGGGCGACATTGATGTGTAATACCTCATTATTCAGAGCAACTGCATCAGTCGCAATGCCATATGATACCAATGTAAACAGTACCAGTACAGGGTATCATTCTAGTATTTCTGGGCACAATGTTGGTATCTAGCAGACCTGTGGAAGAAATGTCTGTTAGCACTACCTGAGTGTTCCCACACACAGTACCAGATTCCACATTACAGTGATGCACATACATCTCACTCTGTTACTGTACACACTCTGGCCACAGCTTGACAAGTTGGGGTGTAAATGGGACATACGTGGCTTCTTAGTCTCATAAGGTTTTGGGGAGTTGCTAGTGTGCCCGCTTTATTCTCATAGATGTGTGTCAATCAGTTGTATTTCCTGTTTGCTGCCTGTATGTCTGGGGTCATCCCACTGATTTCCCAGGGGGACAGGTTGATAGGCAACAGATATGGGCCACTTTACTGGACATTCTGGACATATCTCAGCAGTTGTGGGGTATGATTCTGTATGCAGACTACTACCACTGGCAGGATTCTAACCATGGTTGTGTGTACTAAACAAAACAACAGTTCACATCTCAGTTGCATGTGCTATTTGGGTTTTGTTGTCTGCATTTACCCTGTTTTCTGTCTATTTGTCTCTCAGTTGTGCTAAATGGCCTCTGGGGATTACACCAGTCATATTCAGGCATTCCTACACATTCAATTTATGGTGCACAGTGTGGGTAACAGTGCTTAATACAACAGTACTATTACATGATTGCTAATCTACATTACTATATGATACCAGAGTATACACATGCAGTCCAGCAATTAGACCTTTATTGTCAGGCTGTTACGCTTTCATTTAAATACATACTATATGAGACTCTTTGTGCCATATTTTCCAGTGTATGCAGTACTTGCCTTGAACAATACAGGTTTTATACAGGCAATGGATTTACTACTACTTTTAGTTTCATTTCCTATGACAGTAAATGCATGAGTATTACTGACCTGCCTCACATCACAACCTCGCCAGGTGACTGACATGGGCCTCCTGGTTCGAGGCCCGCTCCATTGCAGCTGTGGGGGACATAAGAGGAATCTTTAGCTATACCTATCCATGATATACCTGAACTGGCAATTATTACACACATAGTGGGGTGATACTTACACACAACTGGAACATCCCCTGCCACTCTAGTCTCTTGGATCCACTGGTCCAGGAGGTCCCCCTTACGCTGCTTCAGGTCAGCATAGTGATGCCTGACCTGCTGACCAGTTTGGGGTATGCCCGTGGCACTATTGAGGTCATGGAGGAGATGGTCCCAGGCCTCCACCTTATATTGGGAGCTGTGGTACTGGCCCTGAAGCAGTCTCTGATCATGGTCTTTGACAAAGAGTCCTGCCATGACTCTGGACTCCTGGATGCACCAGTGCTGCACCCAAAAGCCACACCTTCTCCCCTTACTGCCATTGTGCCTGCAAGGGGATGCTACAACCAGTTATGAGATGCATTCCTGCGTCTTGGGTTTAAGCAGGGCTGATTTCCTGCACTTTTCCATGATTGGATGGTTTTGAAAAGGCTAGGCTATGGGCAAACCTAGCCTAAGGTTGGCATTGTTTAAAGGGGTATAACACTAGACACATTGAGTTAGCTGGCATACACATTGCTTATACCTCCTAAGCTGGCCTGTGCAATGCTTAGCATTGCTTCCATTAGACTTTGCATTATAATTCCTTTTTGGCATTGAGTTATTATTCATTACACCTTATAAGTATGCCTGGTATTCATGATTCATGTGTACGTACACTGTATGTGGTCTTTGTGTTTTATCGGGGACTTTAACACTCTATTACAATTACACCTGACTTCTGGGCTTACTGCCTTACTCCAGTTTACATAGTTATGTTATGTTGTGGGTTAAGGCACATATGTCTGTATACTGATTCCTTTCACAGATTCAATTTGGTTTTACTATGGTGAAGACTTGTTTGCTGATGCCGCATTCTTCTGTACTCCTGTGATGGCTTGGTGATTAACTAGTGTGACTGTGGTGTATAGGGTCCTGGGTCCGAGACCTGCGTAGCTGTTTATTTTGTTGCCCGGCAGAACAAGGGCTGTTGGATGCAGAATGATTAACGCACTTTTGAGCAGTTGTAAGCGGGTTTGCGTGGGTTTGCGTGAGGGTAAGCTATGCTAACCTCCGGTTACATATGCTTACAGAGAGTTAGCTTCAAAATTACTTAACCTGTGTGCGCATCGCTTAACCCCATGCAAACGGGCTTAAGCTTGCTTGCTAGTGCTTAAATATGCTTACTACTGCTTATTGGTTCTTAAACCTGCTTACTAGTGCTTTATTCATTATGAAACTGACACCTCACATGTGCATTTACTGCAGTATTCCAGTTCATAAATATATGCTATTTCTTGGGTTATGCAACAAAAATATTAGTCATAAGATGCTTCACTATGGAAAATGGAATGGGCTGCAGTCGGTCTCGAACCGGGAATGCCTGCTCGTAAGGCAAGTGCACTACCCACTACACTATTACTATGCTGCTTAATTTGCATATATCTTCCTTGTTATCCTCTTCAGCCATTTAAGCTGCATTAACCATAACTAGGCATTGGCCGCAACCACGCACCTATGGTTAGCTTTAATCGGATTTTTAAAAAAAAAACGCAGGTTTGTTCCATTTATTTCTTTATACTTTTGCTGTTGTACATGAGGGGAACTGTTGGTGGGGATATGCGGACACCTATGAGCAGTCTCGCTCATTTCTTACCCCTTTCTGCTGTTCTTCATTGCAGGGGTGTGTAAATTCTAAGAGCTCTGCTCTCAGACATGCCCCCAGAACTCTTACACTCTCCATGAGAGATTAGGATCTCAGGCAGCGCACCTCATTATTATGCATGGAGCGCTACCATCCTGCTCCTAAACGGCTGCCTCTGTGCAGGACTAAGCTAGTCCTGCATGGAGGACTAGTAAATCTGGGGGGTTATATTTCAAACAATACATGATCTGTTTTCACTTCCTCCCCACAAAATAAACATACTCTTTCAACTTTTTTATATGGCATAATCTCCTTTTATGGTAACTTTTTTATTACCAGTCTCCATAGTAAATCCTGACACTACTGTCTTAGTACACCCCTTTTTCTTTACTTTAATAGCTTTAATTACTTCTTCTGGAAAAATTCCCCATGGCTAACATAATAATATTGTTTCATCACTTTATTATACCATGTCCCTCTATCTTTCTCTTTATCATCAATTTTTATTTTCCATGTTAGAATTGTTTCTCAACAATTTTTAAATTTCTTTATTTGCACATTTTTCCCTTTTCTCTTATATCTCCCAGATTGTTTGTTCTTAACCTTAAACAATCAAACCTCTTCTCACTTGGTTTAATCTTGAACTGTATACAAAAAAAAACACAAATTGCACACTTTCTTTTTCATATCTTACCAGGATCATATAAAGATTTGACATATATAGTATTTTCCCATTAATATTGAATCTAGTAGATAAATCATTTTTCCTGAATGCTAATCTATACATCCTCCACAGAAGATACATTTCTTTCATTTCTTTTATCATACACTCACACTTCATCATGACTACATAATTTTTCCCAAATCTTATTTCTAACAAAGACTCTTCAGACATTGAAATATTCACACACCCCTAATTTTCACCACATCACCAAACTGTTACTTTTATCTTTATTTAAAGGTCATTCCCATTTACTTTAAACATCCATTCAGACAAACAACACTTCCATCCTCCATATTTTGTTCTTAGCAATTGCAACTATATTGTCTGTATATGTAAAACCTACCAGAATCACCACCTCCTTTTGCAACACATATCTAGCATCTTTCATTGTACAAGCTGCTTCATTCACTATTGCATTCATTATCAATGTAAACAATATTCTACGCAGGGGACACAATTATCTTATACCACAATCCATGCATATTTCTTTACTCAGCCACCTATTTGCTAAAACCCTCATTTATTATTCTGATTTGCTGACATACACACTCTCCTATTTCTGTTACCTATTCCATACTTCTCCATAACATCCCACAAGTCATCATGACCTAATGTATCAAATATCTTGCTAATATCACCTAAGTTTTACATCATCCCTTTAACATATAACATCATCTACAATTCCTCTCACAACCTATAACAATTCTTGATATCCGTTCTTTTTTATACCATTTATACTTTCTTCCATAATATTACCTATCCTTCCTTCCAGTCTCTTCTGTATTATGCCCATACAAATTTATGAACTGTCTTATTAATTGTAATGTCTTCAGTTTTTTATTTAATTATTCTCATTTTTATCCATATAAATTTTAATATCCCACTACATAACTCCTCGTGAACAAACTTCCTTCAGCCATTGTATTTATAAAATACTCTATTTGCCAGTCCATTAATTTTTTGTACATTCTATGACCTCTACCATTTAAGCCTGATACTGAATCAACATTTAGATTGATAAGTACTTTATTCAACACACTAATAGTAATTTCTTTTTCAAATTCTTCCTTAACATGTTCTGGATTTTTTTTTTACCTTCCAGGTGGTTGCATACCCCCAACAACACCCCCACATTTAGAAGAGCAATAGTTAAAATATAATAATATAAACAAGTTATTTCTTTTTTTATCAAACAGATAAAATGTAACTGTAGGTGCATGGGTTTGCCCATTGCTTAGCTATGTATACTGCAGCTTAAATGGCATAAGAGGATAAATATCAAGATATATACAAATGAAGAAATACTGCAATAGTGTAGTAGTCACAGCATTTGCCTTATGAGCAGTCATTCCCGGCTCGATTCTCACTCCAGTACATTCCATTTTCCATGTCAAATGACTTTATGAACAATAGTTTTTGTTGCATAACCTACTAAATAACATATATTTGTGAACTGGAGTACTGCATTAAATGCAGATGTGAGGTGTCATAATAATGTTGTAAAATCCACAGATAAACACACGTGCCCCATACATAATATGTACACATGAATCAGGGATACAAATTGAAGGTATAATGTGTAATGAATGCTAAAGACATAGAATGTCCAAACCCACCACCTTCCCAAGAACCATTTTACATTTCTGTCTAAATGAATGCAGGGGTAAATGGGAGTAAGCACTATTAAGCAGTAGTAAGCGGGAGTAAGCATATTTAAGTAGTAGTAAGCAGGTTTAAGCCCATTTGTGTGGGGGTAAGCAATACGCACACAGGTTAAGCAATATTGAAGCTAACTCTCTGTAAGCATATTTAACCGGAAATTAGCTTTGCTTACTGTCATGCAAACCTGCGCAAATCCACTTACAATTGCTTAAATGTGCCTTAATCACAATAGCAATAGCAATAGCCACTGTTCTGGCCAGAAACAAAATAAGCAACTGCTGCAGGTCTTGAACCCAGGACCCTGTACACTATAGCCACAGTAGTTAACCACTAAGCCATCACAGCAATATATAAAATTAAGGTATCACCAAACAGATCCTCACTATAGGAATATTACACTTAACATGTGAAAGGAATGTATATACAGTTTTATGTTGTATAACCTACTACATAACATAAATATGTGAACTGGAGTACTGCATTAAGTCCAGATGTGAGGTGTCATTGTGATAATGTGTTGAAATCCCCTAATAAACACAAGGACCCCATACAGTGTACGCACACATGGATCCTGGATGCCAAACACATATATAACATGTAATGAATAATAAATCAATGCCAAACAGCAAATAGCATGCAAATTAAAATTTAAGCAATGCTAAGCTTTGCACCACCCTGCTTACTAGGTGTAAGCAATGTGTAAGCCAGGTAAATCAGTTTGCCCACTGGTATACCCCTTTAAGCAATGCCAACCTTAGTTAAGCATATTTGCCCATAGCTTAGCATTTTCAAAACCATCCAATCACAGCAAAGTGTGGGAAATCGGCCCTATTTAAACCCAACAGGTGGGAATACATCTCATAACTGGTTGCAGCTTCCTCCTGTAGGCACTATGACTGGTATGGGAGAGGGAGTGCACTTTCAGGTGCAGCACTGGGGCATCCAGGAGTCCAAAGTCATGGCAGGACTCCTTGTTAAAGACAGTGACCAGAGACTGCTACAGGGCTAGTACCAGAGCTCCCAATATAAAGCAGAAGTCTGGGAACATCTCGCCCATGACCTCACCAGTGCCACTGGCATACCTCGAACTGGTGAGCAGGTCAGGCATCACTATGTCGACCTGAAGTGGAGAAAGAGGTAGCTCTTGGATCAGTGGATCTAAGAAGCTATGAGGATGGGGGATGTCCCAGCCGTGTATATCAGTCTACTACCTGTTTAATAACTACCAGCTCATGTATATTATGGATAGGTATGGCTAAATATTCCTCTTATGTCTTTGACAGTGGCAGATGAGTGGGCGGTGAATCGGAAAGCCCATGCCTGTAGATTGCAGATGTTGCATTGCAAGGCAAGTTAGTAATAGTCTTGCATGTACTGTCATAAGAAATAAATCTAGAAGTAGTAGTAAGTTAATTGCCAGTATAAAACCTGTATTATTTAAGACATGTACTGAATACGGTGATATTGAAGTGTATTAACCCACCAGATGCACAGTAACAAGCCCTGCCCAAACCCCGTCTGACACATTGCAATGTAATTAATATTCAGCATCTGTGCCGAAAGCAACCAAATGTTTTATTGTAGACATTCACTATCAAAAAAGAAATGTTTTACTAGGGGCATAAAACTAAAATGCCTGTTGTACAAAACTGTTTCTCTAAACGATACTGTTATTAATGGCTGAAATTGTTTGCAGTACCAGCACTGTTGCACAACACTTGTTCAACGGAGGGTGTGGGGGGTGCAGCGTCCCCACAAGGAGGGTGCAGGGGGGCTTCCCCCCTGAAAAAGGAGAAAGTAATAATTTCAATGAGAATGGTGTTCATTGTGTGCATGGATTCCATGTCAATCATGGTGTACTTACATATTGAAACTCTGCCCGCTGCCTTATCAATCAAACAGGCCATGCCCATTCCTGCACAAACTAACTGGTGGGTTAATACACTTCAATATCACCCTGAATACACCAGAGAATATGGCAGGAAGAGTCTCATATAGGTTGTATGTAAATAAAAGTTTAATAGCCTGACAATAAAGGTCTAACTGCTGGACTGCATGTGTTTACTCTGGTATCATATGGTAATGTAGAGTTGCAATCTCTTAATAGTACTGTTGTATTAAGCACTGTTACCCACACTGTGCTACATAAATAAAATGTGTAGGAATGTCTGTATATGGCTGTTGTAATCACAAGAGGTCATATTGTACAACTGAGAGAGACTTAGAAATCACTGAAAAGATAGACAACATAATCCAAATATCACACTCAGCTGAGATGTGAACTGTTGTATTTTTAGCACACACAGTCATGGTTCAAGTCCTGGGAGTTGTAGTAAGCTGTATGCAGAATCATACCCCACAACTGTACAGATATGTCCAGAATGTCCAGTTAATTGGCCCATATCTGGTGCCTGTCAGCCTGTCCCCCTGGCAAATCAATGGGATGCTCCCAGACATTTAGGCAGCAAATAATGACATACAACTTATTGTCAGACATCTATAAGAACAAACCTGACACTCTAGCAACTCCCCAAAATGTTATGAGAGTAATAAGCCAAGTATATCCCATCTCCACCCCCGTGTTGTGAAGCTGTGACCAGAGTGTGTGCAGTAACAGAATGAGACGTATGTGCATGATACTAATATGGAATCTGGTAATATGTGTGGCAACATTCAGGTAGTGCTAAGAAACATTGCCCCCACAGGTCTGTCAGATACAAAAAATGTGCCTAGAAATAAAAGATTGAAATCCTGGACTGGTACCATTTACTCTGGTATTGTATGGCATTGTTAGTGTTGCAGTTGCTCTGAATAATAAGGTATTACTCATCACTGTCATCCACACTGTGCTACATAATAAAACTGTCTAGGAAACCTTGTATAAGAGAGCTGTAATTACAAGGTCGGATTGTGAAACCACAGGAGACTTATAGACAAAAATCAGAGAAAAGCTACACATCAATATCTATATAGCACACTCAACTGTGATGGACACTGTCTTATTTTTAGCAGACACAGCCATGGTTCGAATCCTGGGAGTGGTAGTAAGCTGTATGCAGAATCATACCCAAAAAGTATACAGCATTGTCCAGAATGTCCAGTTAATCAGCCCATATCTGCTGGCTGTTACTCTGTCCCTCTGGCATATCAGCGTGCTAATCTCTGACATGTAGGCAGCATTTAATGTCATATAAGTTACTGTCAGGCCTGTACATATTTGGAAAATATCAATGAAAACAAACCTGTCATTGTACAATTCACTAAAGGTTTATGAGGGCAATAGTCAAAATATGTCTCAGTTTAACCTGCATGTGGTCAAGGCATGCCCAGAGTGTGTGCAATAAGAGATGGACAGCTATGTGCATAACATCAACCTGGAATCTGGGAATATGTGTAGAAACAGTCAGGTAGTGTTAACAAATAATACCTCCACAGGTATACCAGGTAAGAGGTGTATACTGCAGGTAAAACTCAGTTCATGTATATAGTTGTCTACAGCCATACCACTCTCCAAACTAAGGTCATAGGGTGGTGTACTAATACCTGTAAGGTACAGATCACAGCACTGACTAGGAAAGTAATAAGAACTACAGGAATATACTAGTTGTTAATTGACATCTCCCCCCCACCATATCTGCAACAATAAACTAAATACACAACTCAATTGGTATGTGCTCCATTAAATCTATGGTTAGGACATATGTCCTATTGTTTGATAAATATTTAAATTTGTTTCTATGCATGTGCCATGTTGAAATACTCCCACATTGGTGGCATGGTGCCATCAATGTACCTGCATGCTGTTGTAATGGCCACTGTGGTTCCATATATGCATATGTTCTGCTTACTATGCAACTGTTCCATATCTGGTGTTTTGGGTTAATGGGAATATCTATGCATGCTGTTATACCTAATCCTGGAATGTGTTGACTATTACTAACCTCAAATGTTGTAAAATTGAATCACCATAGCACATTTGGGAAGGCCGGACCTAGCAGACCCACCTCTCCCACCTCATCTGGCCGTGGCACCGAGCAACAGCATGTCTGTGGCCCACCTCGGGACCTCCTCGTCCGCTGTTGCTGCACCACTTTTGGGTGGAACCACCTCAGGGGATTGGGCTCACCCCCCTGGCAGTTGGCGCAGACAGGGCACTGTCGCTCATCACCAGGTCCGAGGCGTGGTGCGTAGCGAGCTCCGCAGGGAGTTTGGAGATCTGCTACACCAGCTTGCGGGCTATGTGGTGCAACTAAAGGGTTGGCCTGGCCATCCTACTCAGTTCCCAGCACAGCCAGCTTTGGGGCCATGAAGCTGCAGTGGTGACTGCCCATGGGTGGGGACCTCAGTCTCACTGTTTCCACTAGGGGGCTCATGGGCTTCCGATTTCAAAACATCACTTCCCATCCAAGGTGTTTACCCCATGCATGTGTCATATACCACCCCTGTTGCTGTCTTGTCTGTTATCCTACCCAATCCACCTCCCCAAAAATACCTACTATCCCTCCCTAACATCCCACACTCATCTGAAAAAAAAAGGGCAATCTTTTCCCTAAAAAATCTTGACCCATACATAGCTGTCCATTCACACACGTGTCTTCACTGGACACATGTAATCTGGTCTAATTGGCTTACAACATATTATTGTTGTCCTCACCCCTCTCTCAGTGGTATCAGTGTCCAAATCTACTTCCAAATCAGTGTATATGCACAGCTGTTGCTGAGGAAGAAATGGGCAGCTATGGACCTTCTCTACACACATCCTGCACATCGCTAGCTATTTTACCTACTGTCTTTCCCTCTTTGTGCCCCTTTTTACCACTTTCCTATCAACGTTTTTCATTTCTTTTTAAAAATTGAGTGTGGGGGTAAGCGGGAGTAAGAACTTTTAAGCAGCAGTAATTGGGTTTAAGCTTATTTGCAGAGGGGTAAGCAATACCTACACAGGTTAAGCACTTAGCAGCACTTATTGGAAGTTGTAACTTTGCTGGAGTTTTCATTTTGTTTTTACTGATTGGTTTTTCAGTGACCTTCTCACTTATTGTTTTAGTTTGTTGTTTGGGACATTTTTGCAGTGACCCTAATGATAATGGACATCAGCTGGGTATAACAGCCCTGTGTGTCTTATGCTTAGTCAAACACTTTGCTTGTGCTGTGCTGATGAGGTCATAAAAAGGCCAAAATATGCATATCCACAGCTAGTGAGGTTTGGCTTTATTGGCCTGAAATTGTCCATTAAAATGACAAAACAAGTCATGGGCATTTAGAATCGCCAATTAGCTGAAACACCTGGTGTTCATAAGGGTCATTTGCATATATCCTATGTGCCTCTCATACAAGAGGTTTGGGAGGTCACTTAGTGGAAATTCTAGCTTTGCTGGAGTGTTCATTTTGTTTTTACTGATTGATTTTTCAGTGACCTTCTCACTTATTGTTTTAGTTTGTTGTTTGGGACATTTTTGCAGTGACCCTAATGATAATGGACATCAGCTGGGTATAACAGCCCTGTGTTTCTTATGCTTAGTCAAACCATCTGCTTGTGCTGTGCTGACGAGGTCATAACAAGGCCGAAATATGTATATCCACACCTAGTGAGGTTTGACTTTATTGACCTGAAATTGTCCATTAATATGACAAAACAAGTCATAGGCATTCAGAATCGCCAATTAGCTGAAACACCTGATGTTCATAAGGGTCATTTGCATATATCCTATGTGCCTCTCATACAAGAGGTTTGGGAGGTCACTTAGTGGAAATTCTAGCTTTGCTAGAGTTTTCATTTTGTTTTTACTGATTTGTTTTTCAGTGACCTTCTCACTTATTGTTTTAGTTTGTTGTTTGAGACATTTTTGCAGTGACCCTAATGATAATGGACATCAGCTGGGTATAACAGCCCTGTGTTTCTTATGCTTAGTCAAACCATCTGCTTGTGCTGTGCTGACGAGGTCATAACAAGGCTGAAATATGTATATCCACACCTAGTGAGGTTTGGCTTTATTGACCTGAAATTGTCCATTAATATGACAAAACAATTCATAGGCATTCAGAATCGCCAATTAGCTGAAACACCTGATGTTCATAAGGGTCATTTGCATATATCCCTTGTGCCTCTCATACAAGAGATTTGGGAAGTCACTTAGTGGAAGTTCTAGCTTTGTTGGAGTTTTCATTTTGTTTTCACTACAAGTTGAAATGTATGATAATGTACAGCTGTATACCTTAAGGTGGCTTACTACTGATATCCTTTACATGTTGTAACAGCCTAGGTTATATATGGATCCATAACCCTCCCCCATAGATTGACTTACAGGAGCATCTAACACTATTACATACATTGATTTCTGGACTGCAGAAGGGCACACATGTTTTGTGCAGCTGAAGCCCACATATATATATGGACCCTACCCCACAATATGTGTGGGGGCCACAACAGCACTGGAATGATGGTAGGAATGGCAGCATTACATAATCACAGGCCACTACATAACAACCCCTTACTGCATGTCATATGGACAAAGCCTGGTATGTAGGTGGAGGACAGAGGCTGGAACACAGACCCATATGTGAAATAGTGTTGTCATACACAGAGTAAGTTGCTGGTGTTGCCGAATAGTCTGCAACGTACCCTTAGTTAGGAATATGAAGTCAGAGACTCAAATGAATATAGCCATGTACTGACAGCACTCAACACACACTGCCAGTGATATATCTGGCACAAGACCTGCATGGTGGACAGACAAAACATAACAGGCAGACCTCTGGCCATCATGTGGATATCCTCACAGTTGAGAGCTATACAGACAGACTGCATTCCATGTTAAACTAGTATGTACACACAAACCCTGTAACACTGGTGCTATACAATGCATATAACAACACTACTCACACTCTGGCTGTAGTTCTGGAACCTTAACCAAATATGTAGCTGGCCTTAAGTCTGCAAGTCTTCTTGTAAGAGGTATTGCTACCTGATGTCTGTAACACTGCTGCCCACACACAGGAAGGATATCCACCATACAGGAAAGGTAAAAGGACCATGCCCACATGATGTAGGGATTTAAAATAGTGACTTGCCATGACAGTGGTAATTGGAAGTACTACACAGCATGCTGCATGTAGGTAGCAAGTGGAGGACACTGATTGGTGCAGATGCCATCACCTGATCATGTGCATCACCTACAAAATCCATGCTTCAATCTATTCAAAGCAGCTCAATCCATTTACTGGAGAGACTGGTGCAGCGGTAGCATTGTTGCCTCACAGCAAGAGGTTCTCCCGTTCAATTCTCAGCTAGTGTGCGGGGAGTGTCTTCTGTGTGGAGTCTGCATGTCCTCCCCATGGGTCGAGTGGCGTTCCGAAAGACATGCATGAATGGGTGTACCTTCGTTGAAGGTTGGGCATCGAGCTGGCAACTTGGCACTGTGAAAATCTACTGCCAATCATTAGCGGACCGGAGTTCCACTGTGGTGACCCCTAAGCGGGAAAAAGCCAAAAGACAACAACAACAACCGAGATAGGGAGAGAGAGAGAGAGAGAGAGAGAGAGAGAGAGAGAGAGAGTGAAAGCTAAAGGCAAAGCCAAAGACAAAGTCAAAGCAAAAAAAAAATACATCTAGCAAACTATCCAGAACAGACATCATTCCCACAACAGGTATGTGAAGTATATATGCATGTAATTGAATTTAGTATTTGGTCCATAATAATGGGATAGATGATGTGGAATGATTTATATGTGCCATCAGGTGTTGTTGTAATGATGTCCAGCTGAACAACTGCTATGGACAATAGTGTCTGTCCCTGTGGGTAGTGGGCCATACCTGTCAACTGTGCAGATCAGCACTGACTGAGAAGATGTAAGCCATCGTAGTGTGTTTTGTGTAATGGAAATACTGTGGCCAATAGCTGGTGGTGGCAGTAATGCCATTATGATGGACACGTGGGTTCCAGAGCCCACCACTTGCAGGACACTCAAGTCAACATGTAATGTAGCATGCAGAAATGCCATAGGTGTGTAATAGGCTTACCTGCAATCTGTCCCTATATATACCCCCTAATGTTAGGCTATGTCCACTTGTGGCACCTGTCTGTGTTGTAGCAAGGCAGAACAGTGCAGCTGTGCAGGAAGGAGAGTTAGAGAGTGTGGACCTGATGTCTAAATCTACCCTATATATATATATATATATATATATATATATATATATATATATATATATAATATCTACATATATATATATATATATATATATATATATATATATATATATATATATATATATATATATATATATATATATATATATATATATATATATATATATATATATATATATATATATATATATATATATATATATATATATATATATATATATATATATACAGCTCATATATATCTACACACACACACACACATATATATATATATATATATATATATATATATATGTGTGTGTGTGTATATATAGATATAGATATAGATATATATATATATATATATATATATATATATATGTCTACATATATACACACACACACACACACACACACACACACACACACACATATGTATATAAATACATGTTGACTAGTTTTGCATCACAGTGCTGCAGGCTATGTGTGAGGGAACATCACGCATATCAATACACACATTTATATACAGCAGTAAGTGTGTGTAACATGGACAGTTATGTCACGTGTGAACCCCTTGTTGGGACTACATTGCCCTTGTCTGTGAAGGTGGGATTGCGAATTTGGGGAAGGATAGCAGGTATATTTGTGGAGGTGGTTGGGTTGCTACATAGAGAAGACAGCTTACAGTGGCGATATATGACACATGTGGTGGGTAAACACCCTGGATGTTGAGTGTCATCTGCGATATGGAAGCCCCATGAGCCCCAATATGGAAACAATGGGAACAAGGCCTCCACCCATTGTTAGTCACAACATCAGCTTCACAGCCCTGAAGGTGCCTGGGCTCCAGGCTGCACAGGAGGAGCATGTGGACCCTTTGAGTGTGTACTCAGGGCCTCAAGGTGCTGTCTCTGTGGAGCTCCCTATGGCCCAAACCCTGGACTTGACCTCGGGTGACAGGATCATATCTGTGTGTGCTCTCAGGAAGGAACACCATCTCCTGAGGTGGTTCCACCTTAAGGTAGTGCAGGACCAGTCGATGAGGAGGCCCCATGGTGGGTCCCACATGTGATGTGGCCTGGTAACATGGCCAGATGAGGTGGGTGAGGTGGTTCTGCTGTCAACTGTTGCCTAAACATGCTAATGTGTCACTGTTATAGAACATATGTGGGTAGTAATTGTCCACACATTCCTGAATCATGTCCAACAGCATGCATAGATATCCCCAATAACACATAACAACAGATGTGCAGCAATCACATAACAAACAGACCACATGCATATATGGAACCATAGTGGCCCTTACAATGGCATGCAGATGACATTGTCTGTAACAGGCCAGCAATGATAGTGTCCCCACAGGGAACATGGCTACAAGCACATAGCACAAAGTGTGGTACAATACAATATATGTCCCAATGGTAGGTATTCTGTAGCCATACCTATTGAGTTGTGTGCTCAGATTGTTGTTGCAATAATGGTGGGGGGAAGACAGAGATGTGTATTAAGAACTATGGCAACCTTGCTGTATGAGTTGCTCAGACCTGTTTCCATCCTTATGTCTTTTAGGCAAGATGTTGCATGAGAGACTCCCTGTCTATACAGTGGAGGAAAATGAGGTCATCATCACACACCTGTTGCAGCACTACCAGGTGTTGTTCAGCAGAACAGCCCATGAGCAACAGGAGCTGACCGCCCTGTGGAATGATCTTGTCCACAGGGTAAATTATGTCGGCCTGCATAAACACAGTTATGAGCAGGTCCGGCATCATTGCAGTGACCTACTTCACAATGCCCTTCAGCGTGCTGCTGAAATCCGGGGGGATCACCTCGCAATGGGGGGTCATGCCATTCATACCCTGATGACACGTGTTGAGGAGCGCCTTGTCAGCCTTGTGCCACCTGCCCGCCCGCACACACAACAACTGGAGGAGAGTGTAGTGGAGGTGGGTGCTACCCACACACCAGCAGAGGGGCGTGCAGGTAAGGCCACAGGGCACATCAGTAGACCACTGTTGTGTATCTATCTGCATCTGTACAGATAGATCATGCATATGTGAGATGACATATATTAGTCTGTTTCTGCGTAGTAGTAATAAACAGATGTGCATCAGCTGTAGTATTGTGGGGTTGTACTGTTGATGTACTGTAATGTTGCACCCATCCTGTACCAATGCCACAGCTGTGGCTACTGACATCACATCTCTCACACACTTATGTAGGTCCCTAACTGGTGAGTATGTTTTTTGTTTAGGCTTGCCAATACACCGGTCATGTTATGGCTATGGTATATTCCATGCACACATTTAACACACCTACCCATAATGCATGCCATACATGTTCATGTATTGTTGATGTTAACTTCACTGCATCACAGTGGTGACCATGATGGTCTATCTGAAGGGTATGTCAGACTCCTGCAATATAACTAACATCATGTCATTGCAAAATGTGTCCACAGAGATTAACATAATGGTGGGACAAATGGCCTACAGTAGGAACATGTGTGAAATATCACCCTTATACAGTGCTACAGCAGTGTATATACCAGTATTACAATAGCACCTGTTGCAGATCTACACTACGGCATATCATAATACTGTTGTCCGCAACCCTTAAAACTTGCAATGTGGTTCCAACACGAGCAATGAGTGTGTAATATGAAATTGTAGGTTAGGGCAGCAAATATGGGGAATACATACCTTCACAAACACTGGAAGCATATGTATGCACACACTCCAGATAAAATATAGTGGAAGCAGCTGTTGAGGTACTGACTGCATGCATTTGTCATGGAAATGTACCATCCAGCAAGTACACATCCCCAATTTCACAGCAAGTATTGGTCTGCGGTCCAAGACGTTTGGTCATTAAATGTGCACATGTACCTGCAACAGAGGCAGCCGTGGCTTGCACACATCTTGCATAACATGGCATGGGCCTCATACCCAACAGGTGGCACCCATGAGCTGGACATGTAGCCATACCTCATCATTGCATATACCATGGCAAACAGTGCAGGCAGTCATTTATGTGCTAAGGATATATGTGACAGGAATGATGTACAGAATAAACAGACGGCCATACAAGACAGATGATCTCACATGTAGCAAACTGGTCATGTGGGCTGCCTAGTAACATGCCACAATACTGAGGGGGTTGCAGGAATGTCTATCAAGTACTGACTGTGCAGTACCAGTGTCAGCAATTGCCTGGACTTTGCAAATGTGTGGTCTATGGGTTAGGGTAATAAGATGTGACAGTTGTACCACAGGAAACATCAGACAGGCCTTTCTACAGGTATTGTATGCATAACAGAAGAGGTCCCCAGAAGGCATGCATTGCAATATGTACTGGTGTACCATGACCACATTGGAAACATACAGACAGTATCATGTAAGATACATGTGCTGCACAACCATCACCTCACCCCACATCAGGCCCACCATCCGCATCTGTACCATACCGGTGCCAGTGTACACCTGTATGTTTGCCAGTCATTAGCTGGGACTAGTCTGTTACATGTGGTGTTCAGTGTTTGGGACACTGCAAACTGACACACATGTGTAGGTCATAGTTGTCAAGCATCTGAAAAAAGGCTGAAGGTGGGGATGGGGTATCATCATGACACACCAGTGCACTGCAGCAGGAATCCAAAGAATGCTACGAATGGCTGTATCTGCACACAGTCAGGGTCAGGAACTGTGGTAGATGTAACCCTGACTCCACAGCAATAGTGACGGCAGTGTGTGAACTCCAAGGGATGTGCACATGAGTTGACCTTACAATCATGCAGAGTTGGGGGACATGTGTAGGGAAGACTGACAATATATTGGCAAATGCAGATGGTCCATGCTAGTATACCCCTGCCAAGAATAGTGATTGCTGCAGTACACATAACAGTAGGTGCAACAAACCGTCATGATAAGGGTCTGCACACATATGTACCCATGAGGTATATGCATCTCAGTCAGCATCAGCACAACTAACACATTTGTTTGACACTACATTTGATTGTACAGGACATATGTCACATATCAGGCTCATGTAATGTTAACATATGCAATAATGTGGTCCCATGGCATATCAAGGAAGAGGGTGTCATATCAATAAGGGTGTGTACACTCCCCATAGCCACGGTAAGGTTTGATGGTTGTCAGTGTAATAGTATTGTATTGGTCATACATGCACCACTGATGATGACATCTGTAAATCAGACATCAGGCATTCACAAATGACATCTGTCCACATATCATCCCAGGTATGTGTCAGACAAAAGCATAGGGGTTGTGAGCATTAGAGTAGACATAACTGACACAGTAATACACATTCAGCAATGGTGTGTACACCTGTGAGGTATGGTGCACAGTACATGGCAGGGTGCTGAACAGGTGCACAGCAATACTGTGTACATGGGTGCAGTGTTTTCCAGAGGAAGGGGGAATCACCTACACAGCCCATGCATCACACACATGTATACTGTTGCTAGCATTTATTGACTATAGCTGCACTGCATGCTGTTGAGTACCATATGTTATGCATGTTGACAGATGGGTAATAGGAGGTCTGTGTGTGATATCATTGTGCAGCCTCACCTCTAGGTGTGTGTGGGGGGTTATTTTGTCTGTAAGTGCAATCTGGTGGAGTGGAGGGGGGATGATGCATGTAGGATGTGTGTGTGTATAGGGGTGCATGTTTGTGTGGGTGTCCATGTATTCACATGTATGATTGTGGGGTTGTTCGTACGTCAGTACTTCCCTTTGGAATCATGCAGTACATGGACATGGACTGACACATGAGACACCAGGAATACTTGTTTGATATGTAATCTCAGGACAGCGGACAGTATAATAAGGCCTGTAGCATGGAACATACATTGGAAGGGAAACTAGACACCAGGTATACTGTTAAAATTGCAATCAGCAGAAAAGTGAAAGACTACCCATGTATGCAGCACTACAGATGCATTGGGGAATTACTAGACAACACCAGTGAGTGTATCCAAATATTACTGTTGTCCACATAAGTTGATTGAGCAACAAATCTTGTATCTACTGAGCAATAGTTATGTATGACACTCCAGTGCATGACATTATTGAGTGAACGTAGTAGCCCCTAACATATGGGGGCCATACTCACGATGTCCGGACATACTCAGGGTGAACACTGGATGACAGGAGTGAGTCCCTGTAAAACCTACTCCAATCAAGTCAAAGAGGTAATGGAGTAACAGGTCATGTTTTGTGATCACTTGTCTAGGCAATTAGAAGAATGATAGGTTAATGATGGGTATTAATGAATGTAAGTTTCCAAGTGTGATGCAGGATGGGGAACTTATGTGAATAAACTTGGGAAAGTCTGTAAACTCAGGGACAGGTAGGTATTATGGTAGAATGTGTGTGTGTGTGTGTGTGTGTGTGTGTGTGTGTGTGTGTGTGTGTGTGTGTGTGTGTGTGTGTGTATGTGTGTACTGTTAAGCAATGCCGTGCAGGTCTTAAAGTGCATTTCTTGTTTTCCCCTTACAGGTGGCGAGGTGGGTCAGGGTCCCTCCTGCATGCAATCTGATGTTGGTGTCCATACAGACAATAAAAATGATGATAGGTGTGTTGAGGCACAGGTGGGGTTGTCAGAGGCTGAAACTGCGCCGTTTCACATCCCCCTGTTATCCAGCCCATCCCCCACACAGTCACAGTGCCTATAGATACCCCATCACCAGTGGCCATAGCAGAGGGACAGCTGGTGGTTGGTGGTAGTGCACAGGACAGTGTGGCATCTATGGCTGCTGTGTCTGTACACAACAGGCATAGCCAGATGTCCAGCAGGGTACCACATAGGCAGATGTACCACTGGTCATCATGCTCCTGGCAGAAGTGCCACATCTGGTACCACCAGCTGCATGCTTCAGGCTGTCATGGGGTGCAGGCATGTATGGAATTGTACATCAGACAGGGTCTGAGGCTGCACAGAGCTGCTTTTCATCTGTAGGTGACAACATCCATGATCTTGCAGGTGCCCTCCGTGGTTATACAGATGTCATGGATAAACAGTTGGGTGAGATGGTGGGCCTCATCGACCGTGGATTGACCATGCTAGAGCATGTGGTGGGAGTGGGAAGATGGCCACTTGGATGTAGGCCAGCAGAACCAACATCTGACAGTTGACGTGGACGTGCAAGGAAACCAAGCCACTCACCTAGTGGCAATACCAGGCCCAGCACTGCAGGTGGTTGCTGTCCACACCACACCACAGCAAGCCATGTGCAAATTGGCCTGTCCAGTCCCCGGAGGGACCTGGTTCCAGCAGACATATGTCATCATCAGGGGAGAGTAGCATATCGAGGCTTGTACCTGGATGTTCCCGTGGAACCCCTGGCAGGCAAAGTTCATGTGTCTGTGGCCAGAGGCGAGTAACTGCACACCCTGCCAGGTATGGTCTGCAGCTGTCCAAGAAACACCTGTATAGGGCAGCCACATGGCAGAACTGTGTGCATGCATACCCACACACACTACAAACACACCTAGGGCAACCCCATACTTACACACACCACATCACCATGGCCATATCAGTAACTTACACCCCTGACTCACACACATGGTGTCAAACGTATGGCCCACCCTAAGTCTCTGGCAAACCAACGACACACCCTGTGCCTATGATGATACCTGTGCCACATCCCTCTCATCCATAACATCGATGCAGGGACAGGCAAATATGGTTCTTATGTACAAGGTGACTGTACTACAGTGTACCAATGTACTGCTGTGTAACATGTTGTCAGCAGTAATGTTTAATGTTACATGTTAGGTAGTGTAGCTCTCCAGCCATCATGAGTGATTGTGGTCTCCATAATGTTATCTGTTTGTGTTGTAGGTGTACATGTGTCAGCAGGAGGATGGTCTGCTGTCATATCTCACAAGGGGTATGGCACTGTGGTGACACCATGGCTGTGTCATATCCTGGGTACAGTTGAACACATGTCACATGTCTATATAACAGTTACTGCCTGTGCCACATGGACAGATGACCTCATGGGGCATGTATTTTCAGCAACCTGAAGTAGATCCCTCCACATACACACACACTCTTACTTGGCAACACTGGGACTAGACCCCTACCTAAGTATGTAGTGCTACTGATGTGTGTGGCTTTAATTGCACACACCACACAGCGTTTAGAATGTGGTGTGTTCCAGGTTACATGTTACATGCATAACATCCCCAGGCATGTACAGTATGGTAATGGGGGATATAATGGTTGTATATGGACAATACATAGTGTGACATACCATCATATACACATTAACAAACACATACCAGTCAGACACACATCTGAGAGACCTGGCCCTATCACTGCTAACTAACTTGTCAGTTTGTCCAATGTATTATAGGCAGGCTGCACACAGCACATACATAACTGGGCTGGATAGTGCTATCAGTTACCTGTATGATTTATCTATTTATTTATTTGAAGTTTGTTTGCTAGGATGGTCCATTGGGCTGAATGAGCTCATTTTCAATGGAGTCCTGGGGAGAAAAGCTCCATAGATACAATATCAAGTATAAAAGTATGAAATAAAAGTAAAATAAAATAAAATAACAGTTTGTTAAAGTGACAGAAGAGTATATATAAGCACAAGTAAATGTTAATACAACTGGAATATACAGAAGAGCAAATGCAACAATTCATATCAGTTTACAATGTTTAGTCTCTATGTTTACTAGAAAAAATGTTAAAATAAAGACAATAGTTGGTAGGTATGTACAGAAGATATTAAACATAAGTGGTTATTTACAATGTGTATGTTCCCATAGGGGGGGATGTGATTGTAGACTAAGGGGGTAAAGTAGTAGCTGGGGATGTTATGCAGGATGGGAACATGAGCATTCCCAGAGAGATGATAAATGTGAGTGGAGGAGAGTTTTAAAGATGGGGAGGCTGCTGGTGCTGCAGATATGAGGTGGGAGAGAGTTCCAGAGATGGGCTAGGGAAAAAGAGAGTAGGAGTTTGCCTGCTGGATGGGCAGGTTTGTGGAGTTCAATTAGGTTCTGAGTGCTGGTTCTTAGGGGTCTGCTAGGTTGGTGCATGGTGAAAGTTGAGGTGAGTGAGGGGCAGATTGAGGGCTTGAAAATGAGCTTATGAGCATGAGTTAGTTGAGTGTAGATAAGGTAGTTGGGGAGCTCTAGCCAATTTAGTTTGTGGGGGGCAGTACAGTGTTGGGAGGAGGATCTGTGCCCAGTGGTGAATTTGGCGATTTTGTTGTAGCAGGAGGAGAGTTTTGTTTTGATAGAGGATTGTAGGTTGGTTAAGAGTGGGGCACCATAAAGGAGAGGAGGGATAACAGTGGTCACAATACAGTGGCACATGGGACATGTACCCGGGGAACCATGGTGTAATGACAGTATACCCAGCACGCACACCCCACTGTGGATCTTGTACACACTGAAACCCATGATGACAGTCTGCACATTGACCAGGACTGCAATACAACCCCTTGCCCATCCCAAGAGTGCTACTATAGAGATATGCATCTAATGCACATGCCACAGACATAGTAGGGTGATGCATTGTCATGCCTCTCCTATGGGCAGCAGCATCACTATCCCCAATACTATGTGGCCTCAGAATGCTGAACCCTACATATATACACACATACACACACTTGCCAGAACTCAGTGGGTATCCCATGCCTATCAACCCATATGTACAACAGTGTTGTCCTGGTACTGCAAGGCTCAGGTACCCTTTAGGGAGAGGAGCATAACAGGGTACATGTAATATCTGGTACAGCAGTAGCCACATCTAACTATGGCAATGGGTGTTGCAGTGGGAGTGAAGGGCCTCAGAGTATTCCCAATTACAGGTGTACTAACATACAGACACTGATATCCTCAGTAATGCACACATACACATTTGTCAGTACTGGGGTGCATCGCTGCAGGTATTCATAGGTGTGTACCTGGCTATTGTCCATGGAGTGATTGGAAGTGTAGGGGATGTTTGCACAGTGGTATCATGCCACCTGCCATGTGCCAGCAGGATATCTATCTACAGATACCACTGTGGTGACTCTCAGGCTGAGAGTGACATGCATAAGCCAATCCTCTGGGTGCCTTCTGCAAATGTCCGGTGAGGTGCTCCAGTTGACATGTATGCAACATGTATTACAAAACATGGTTAGTGTCTGTGTTGGAGACCTGTACCCAAGCATGTTCTGTTGACTGCAGTAGTGTAGTGGAGGTACCTGTGGCATGTGGTGCGTACAGGGTGTTGTGTCCTATCTGTGCCAGTTATAACACAGATGGGCAGACGTGTCAGTCTCAGTCAAGCATAGGTTGCCTGTACATATCCAAGCTGGATACCTGACATCTGCACATCTGTACAGGGACTGACAGACATCAGCTCACCAACTAGCTATGCAGTAGGATGAATGTGTTGACAGAAGGACATCTGACACTGATAGGTATGCCATTACTACATGTTTGCAGCCCTCACTGATGTGCGATACAGACAGTAGTCTGCAGTTAATTTCCACAAGTCAGATCATTATCCAGTTTGAAATATATATAATGTGATACAGCTCACACACCAGGAACATGACAGTGAGGAATCAGAGTCCATCTATGCGTGCAGGGGTGTTTGTTGCCAGTCCTACAATTAGCGATCTACTCTTGCTTGGGAAAGCACTGTCAACAGTAGTAACATCATGATACACTACATGTCAGTGTGACTGCACATAACCTGGGATACTACCCTTGTATGTAACACATTCACATGGATAAGTGTGTTGTACATGTCATATATACTCAAGTATCCCAGGCAGGGGACTCACACCCCATTGCTACTGTACTGACAGCACATAGTCCCATGTTATGTACATGGCATTACATACACCTATTAAAGATTTCATTACCCTGCTATGTTATCAGACTGGGATGTGAGCACAGGTTACCAGGGCTGAGCCATGCTTATCAGGTGTCAGCATTGCTGCAATATAACAGCTAAGCAGATTTGCGCACTGGTAAGTGAAGTCTACACGCTGTAAGTGCCTGTACGTTTAACCATAGCTTAGCACCACTTAGCTTCATGCAAACCCATGCAAACCCATTTAAAGCTGCTCAAAACTGCCTTAACCACTCTGTATACAACAGCCCTTGTTCTGCCCAGCACAAAATAAATAGCGCTTGCAGGTCTTGAACCCAGGACCCTCCACACTATAGTCACAACAGTTAACCACTACACCATCACAGCTGTGAAGACAATTGTTGTTTTTCCAATACATCTGTCAACAGACATATTGAATAGTATTGAACAATTGCTGTGACTTTTACAGTTGTATAGTACATGTTAGTGATATTACTGTTGCATCACATATGTTGTTATATCTAAATATACACATATCAGATAAATACAGTGTGATACATCTTGGAAGGTATACACAACAGTAATGTTTACACATAACAAGGATATGATATATACATATACACATGTAGATATATGTCTACATGTACATACACATATATATTGATATACATATATTTATACACATCTGTATAGTGCATCATATATAAGGCCATGTATAGAGGTCTCTGTATATATATATATATATATATATATATATATATATATATATATATATATATATATATATATGTATGTGCATCATATATGTACATATATATCTATTTATGTTGATGTATATGTAGATATCTATAACTACATGTGCCTATATATCTATATATCTGTATATGTGTAGACATATATAGATGTGTATATGTATATATATATATATATATATATATATATATATGTGCTTGTATATGTATATATATATATGTACATGTATATATCCATTTATGTATACATATATATATATATATATATATATATATATATATATATATATATATATATACAAATATATGTTTACCTGTTTACCATACGTCCAGAACATGGAGTGGAGTCCTACCTCAGCACTGATAGTCTCAACCTCTTAGTGCAAGGAGATGTCATGTATGTATAGCAGGTATATATGTAGACTGTTGCTACTGTCACAAGGTTTGTCTTAACAGACATGTTGTGTGTAGGAGGTCACATCTGCTATTGACATGTACACCATTGGTTACTGACAGACATCCTAAGGACATCATAGTAATGTACCACTGATAGCACAGTAATGATCCTGTGGACTACAGTAGAGATATGACCAATATATGTGGAGAGTCTTGCACACTCTGGTCAGTCCAGAGGTATACACAGATCGAAAAAGTTATAAACTCCAAATACCAAAATAAAGTGACAGGAGAAATAAAATATGAGTCAAAGTTGCAAGCAAAAACCCCAGTCACTCACAGCTGAAGGCAATAAAAGTCTCCAGATTTTAAACACAAATCCAGTGAAGAGTCAAATCCAGTACAAAATAATGATCCAAAGGCGAAGTAATATCAAAGCTTTAATACAAAGCGAGTGCTTTCGCGGTACACCTAACTGCTTCATCAGACTTTAGAAATGCATACAATATAGCAAGCTGTTTAAATACTATGGTTAACCAATCACAACTTTAAGCCGCATATTCATTAAGAATTAAAAGTGTATACACACACAAAAAAACACAATATTAATAAACGTTCTAAAACACAGGGTTAAATTCAAATTCTTTCCAGTGTTTAAAAGCACATGCTTTTAAGAACGGTTTAAGGAAAACATTACTATGTAATCAGGTAGTTTGTCAGCTTTAAAGAACATTATCCATCTTTGTTCATTTGCTTCTGTAGTGTTCTTTATCCCCCCTCCTCTCATGTTCTCATGTATAACTTCCAGAACAAAGAATTTAAAGACATGTTAATTACCCTTTTCCATGACATTGTGCTAATGCACTTTTTGACTTCTTGTTTTTAATATCCCTTAAGTGTTCCAATATTCTTTCTTTAAGGCTAAAATATATCCTACCTATATAAAACACATAACATATAGTACAGAAACTAAAATAAATAATGTTTCTTGTGCAATCTGCATAAAAAATAAATTCTATCCTTACATCTAGTTGGTGGTATGTAAAGTGACTGCCACTAAAAATGTGTTTACATGCTAGGCAATTTCTACAGGAATATGTGCCTACCCTGTCAGAATATATAGATCTCTTATCACCGTTGGCCTTATAACACAAATGTCTTTTCAATGTTTTGTTATTAATAAAAGAAAAACTTGGTTGGGTTTTTAATTCATCATTCAATTCATCTATAGCACTCAGAATATTCCAATGTATTTTTATTATAGTGCAGAAAGTGCCTATGTCATTGGAATATTGTAATGTTACTCTGAACGAGTTGTTAATAGTACAATTATCTATTTTTAACCTCTTATTATTTTCTTGTGTTTCCTCATGTTCACCATAATATGATTTACATCTAGTAGCCCTATGATCCCATGCATTACTTATGCAATTATCTATGTCTATTTCATTATAACCTCTATCAAGGAATTCCTGTTTCAGGTCAAGCAGAGCTAATTTAAGTTGTGAATCATCATTTTACAAGCACATGACTCTATATACTTGTCCCTTAAGTACATTGCTCTTTACATGGTTAGGATGCATGCTCTTATTATGTAACAAGTTGTTCTTTCTCATGGGTTTTCTTTATAGGCTAGTTCTAATTCCTTGTAGTGTATCTTTAGTCACCTTAACATCTAAGAAATCAATCTATTGTGTTGAATATTTGAAAGTGAATTTCAGAAAATTGATGGTTTGATGTAAATATATAATAAATTCCTTTAATTTCTCTTCTGTATTTTTCCATAGCATACAAATATCATCCATGAAATGAACATACCATTTATGGAATCTTCATAGTTGTCGTTTCGCAGAATTTAATTAGTTGTCCAATGTGCCAGGACCAGGTTGCGGTATGTTGGCAGAGGGTGTGCCCATAGCTACGCCAACCTTCTGTAGAAAGAATTCATTATCAAAGGTAAACACATTATTCTCCAAAATAATTTCTAATAATGCACATAAAAGCCTAACTTTATTAGTGTTCATACCTTTTTGGGTCAGAAATGTTCTTATATTATCTATGCCCCAGGTATTAGGTGTCACTGTAAAGAGAAATTCGATGTCTAAGGCCACAAACATTTATTCACCTTGTATATCTGACATTTTAGAATATAAATTCTGCATGAACATCTTTGTGTCTCTAAGCACAGTATTCCAACTTTCAAAAAAAGGGTGCAGGTTATTTTCTACAAATATAGAGAGGGGCTCCATAGCCCAGCCTCTACTAGAAACTATTGGTCGCATTGGTGGTATGGTAGAATGTTTATATATTTTAGGTAGACCATACATGTTTGCTACCAATGGATATTCAACAGTAAAATATTTAAACAAATGTTCTGATATCATACCTGTAATTAATAAATCAAACACCAAAAATGAAATGTTAATAATCCCTTTCACAACGCTTCTAGAAATAGAAATATATGTGTTCTCATCATTTAAAAGACTCCACATTTGTTGTAAATATAGATCTCTATCTAATACTACAACCCCCCCACCTTTGTCAGCGGGTCTAATTTCTATGCATCACATTTCCTTTAATCCATGCAAGGTCTGGTATTCCATTTGAGACATGTTAAAATAGTTGCTTTTAGTACCTTTACGGAATACTTCCCTAATCTAATTTTCACATACTTCTAGGAAAGTTTCTATAATAAAATGTGGTGGGGGGATGTATGTGCTTGGTTTCTTAAAAACTTCATAACAGTTATTATTGCCTTTAAACATAATATGCAGGGTAAGCTTTCTACCAAACAATTTCAATTCTCTCAATATGTCAGCCATATTTGCTTTCTGAGAAAGTATAAAGTGTAAACCGTTAGCTAGTAACAACATGTGTGCCTCAGACAGTAAATCAGAAGAAATATTTATTACTGAACCTGTCTGTGTCATTTACAGCTCTTCCCTTTCCCTATTGGGGTCATTCACACTGTTCAGGAGCTAAATTCTGCCCTTCCTTATACGGCACCTTGATCGTTCCCTTATAGGTAATGGATTTTTCAATAAAAAACTGTTCCCTTGCGAAGTATTGTGAATGGCATCTCTTCCTGGGTTTGTTTGAGTTGTTTTGGGTCTAACAGCTCTATCGTTCACTGTTAGAATTACTTCCTTATCAACAACTTGCTCAGTATCTACTATAATCATATCCGTATCCTGCTGGCTTTGCCTCTGTATCTCAGCATGCTCTCCTGCATTCTCTTGCTCATTTATCACTTCCGGTGTGGAGTTCAAAGGCAGAACTGCTAGTTCTGATGCTGCAGCTGAAGAGTCAGCTGTTTGCCTCATCGTAGATTCAACGGAATCAGTGTTGACAGTATGAGTATCTCTCTGTTCCCTCGGCCATGAGAAAACAGCACCTTTTTGAAAAACGACCAGATCCCTATATAATTTACAGACCTTAGTTGCTTGAAGACATTTTTCATGCACAGTAATACTGTCATGTAATTAGTCCATTTTATCACACATAATAAAAAGAAATTAGAATATTTTGAGTACTATAGATGAACTGAAGGATGAATTAGCAACCCAACCAAGTTTTTCTTTTATTAATAACAAATCATTGAAGAGACATTTGTGTTATAAGGCCAACAGTGATAAGAGATCTATATATTCTGACAGGGTAGGCACATATTCCTGTAGAAATTGCCTAGCATGTAAACACATTTTAGTGGCAGTCACTTTACACACCACCAACTAGATGTAAGGATAGAATTTAATTTTTATGCAGACTGCACAACGAGAATCATTATTTTAGTTTCTGTACTGTATGCTATGTGTTTTATATAGGTAGGACAGATCATTGCCTTAAAGAAAGAATATTGGAACACTTAAGGGATATTAAAAACAAGAAGCCAGAAAGTGCATTAGCACATGTCATGGAAAAGGGTAATGAACATGTCTTTAAATTCTTTGTTCTGAAAGTTATACATAAGACCATGAGAGTAGGGGGAATAAAGTACATTACAGAAGCAAATGAACAAAGATGGATAATGTTCTTTAAAGCAGACAAGCTACCTGGTTTAAATAGTAAAGTTTCCCTTAAACCTTTCTTAAAAGCATGTGCACTTAAACACTGAAAAGAATTTGAATTTAACCCAATGTTTTAGAATGTTTATTATTATTGTGTTTTTTTGTGTGTGTATACACTTTTAATTCTCAGTGAATATGCTGCTTAAAGTTGTGATTGGTTAACCATAGTATTTAAACAGCTTGCTGTATTGCATGCATTTCTAAAGTCTGATGAAGCGATCAGGTGTACCGTGAAAGCACTCATTTTTTATTAAATCTTTGATATTACTTCACCTTTGGATCATTATTTTCTACTAGATTTGTGCTTAAAATCTGGAGACGTTTATTGCTTGCAGCTGTGAGTTTTTACTGGATTTGACTCTACACTGGATTTGTGTTTAAAATCAGGAGACTTTTATTGACTGCAGCTGTGAGTGACTGGGGTTTTTGCTTGCAACTTTGACTCATATTTTATTTCTTCTGTCACTTTATTTTGGTATTTAGAGTTTATAACTTTTTCATATTGTTGATTTCCCTCTCCAAATACTGAACATGGCCGAAGGGCTTTTAAATCAAGTGCAAATAGAGCTCCCATATAACCCAATGAATGGAGCTGGAGTTCTACCAAAGAAGAGTCAGTGTTTAAATAACATTCTTGAGGTCACGATTAAACCTCTCTTACACAGTAATATCACGCAAGAAGCTATGCCTGAGCCAGAAGATAAGAATTTATATCTGAAATTTCAAGATAAATACAAAATGCTGGAAGATAAAATGTATAAATTTAAGCATATGCAGTGGCAACGCTTTCATTTTGAACCCTCTATGAAACACCAAATAGTTCCGACAGGACTCAGAGTTTTCACTATGCCTAGCTATGGCCAGGCATACCCGGAACTATTGAGGCAATGGCAGATTCTGAACTTGAATTTAAGTGCCCAATATATCCATTTGTTAATTGACTACACCAAGTACAAAATAATAAAAAATCCAGGCCACCAATGAAGGCAAAAAAAGTTTATATATTAGCGCTTTCGTCTTGACACAAGACTTCTTCAGATATACAACACAAGTGCTACACATTGCTTATAAAGCTCTCACAATTGCAGACAATTAAAATTTAAAGAACCACACACAAATAAAAATGTAATGATATGATGAATATATAATGCGTGATAGATAGCACATATCTACCTTACCTACACATAGCTCATCATAAGAATACATTAATAATAAAATTGCAATAATCATGCCCCAATTAGCATCAATATATATAGTCAAACTCTGACTGCTTTGGCTATCAAAACTGGCTTGATGCTAACATACTCATTAAGACCAGGTGGTCAAGATGAAAGTGCTAATATATAAAAGTTTTTTTTGCCTTCATTGGTGGCCTGGATTTTTTATTATTTTATATAGGTAAGACGAATTGTAGTCTTAAAGAAAGAATATTAGAACACTTAAGGGATATTAAAAATAAGAAGTCAGAAAGTGCATTAGCACAACATGTCATGGAAAAGGGTAATGATCATGTCTTTAAATTCTTTATTCTGGAAGTTGTACATGAGACCATGAGAGGAGGGGACATAAAGAACATTACAGAAGCAAATGAACAAAGATGGATAATGTTCTTTAAAGCCAACAAACTACCTTGTTTAAATAGTAAAGTTTCCCTTAAAACTTTCTTAAAAGCATGTACACTTAAACACTGAAAATAATTTGAATTTAACCCTGTGTTTTAGAACATTTATTATTACTGTGTTTTTTGAGTGTGTATTTCTTTTAATTCTTAATGAATATGCTGCTTAAAGTTGTGATTGGTTAACCACAGTATTTAACTCATTCACTCTGGAGCAGCTCTGCGGTGGTGCTGCAGTAGCATTGTCGCCTCACAGTTAGACGTTGCCCATTCGATTCTCAGTTATAGTTTCATAGTTTCATAGTATAGAACTAGGCTATCTGCCCTAGGGCATTTATAAGCCTAGCCAAAGTGTATGTGCCTTTCGCCACCCCATGTAATGATACAAAAGTGTACAATTTAAATTAAATTTAGTTTACTTTGCCTCTATCTAGCAATGACACAGAAATGACCCCCGGGGTAAACCTACGATCACCCATCCATTCGCCCAGATTTCTATTGAAGAGAGTCAGTGAGGGGCTCTGCCTAACATGGACAGGTATCCTGTTCCATAGTGCAGGAAGCCTCTTGGTTATGAATCTGTCCCTCCAGCATGTCCTATTCATATTTGTGCTGAGGTTTAGATCTTTAGCTCTCATGGCTCTGATGGATTTGGATTTTTTGAGGTGGAGCATGTCCATTAATTCCGAATTGGACATGGCCTTGTACGTAAGGCACAGATCACCTCTGAGCAGGCGGTATGCTACTGAATAGAGCTGGAGCTTTTTTAGTCTGGCAGCATATGACATATGCTGGAGACCCTTGATCCTCTTGGTAAGGTACTTTTGGGGTCTCTCCAGCTGCTGCAGGTGCCGGGTGGGGTACATACCAAATGGGGCATTGTACTCAATCATAGGCCTGATAAGGGAGGAATATAAGGGTACAATGACATCCTTTGATCTGGATGTGAATCCCTTCATGATAAGGTGGGCAAGGTAGAAGGTCTTTCGAACCACTTTGGCGACGTGGGTGTCAAATGAGAGGTCACTGTCAACTTGGGTCCCCAGGTCTCTGATTACTTTTTCCGTACTTAATGGATTACCACCTATGTGGTAATTTGTGGGTCCTTTGTTTTTTCCAAAGGGGATGACTATACATTTTTTGGCATTTAGTTTAAGGCCATGACTCTTGCACCAGTCGTCTGTTTCTGTGAGGCCCTTCTGGAGGATGCATGTGTCAGCTGGTGTGTCGACTATGGCACCTAGTTTGCAGTTGTCTGCGAACTTTGTCAGCCACAACCCCCCCCATGTTTGCCTGCACATCTGAGAAATAAATGCCGAACAAGAGGGGTCCCAAGACAGAGCCCTGTGGGACTCCACTTGTGACTGGCTTAGAGTCTGACATAGCTCCAGCTATTCTGACTTTGTGGGTTCTGTCCTTTAGCCAGTTTGCAACCCATCTTGTGACAAACGGGTTTACATTTAAGCTGTTGAGCTTGTCGATGATGCCTGAGTGGGGTATTGTGTCGAAGGCTTTTGCCAGATCCAGGTAGGCTGTATGAACTGCTTTGCCTTCATCGATGGCTCTAGTGACTGTTTCAAAAAAGACCACCAGGTTTAAAAGACAGGATCTGCCTTTTACAAAGCCGAACTGGGTAGGGTCAATTGTCTGTAGGTCGCCGATGTCTTTGTTTATGAGTTCCATAATGATCCTTTCCATAGCTTTGCAGACCAGGCTGGTCAAGCTTATGGGGCGGTAGTTTCCAGGGTCTGTAGAGGTGCCACTTTTGTGGAGTGGACCAATGCGGCTGTACGCCAGTATTCAGGGATGCATCCTGTAGCAAGGCTAAGATTAAACAGCGTTCTTATGTGTGGGTTTAGCTCCTCTAGGAGTTCACGTAGCACGCAACCCGGGACACCATCAGGTCCCATGGATGCTGTATTTTTAGCTTTGCTGAGGGCAGCTCTCACCTGGACATCTGAGATTTCAGGGAGGTTGCATTCAGCTGAGATATTTATTTTGTCTTTTGGGGGAGAGGGAGGGGAGAAATTTGCACTGAACCTGTCTGCCAGTATGTAGGCAATATCTGTGGGTTCAGTGTATTTTTTGCCGTTATGAACTAACTCTGCACATATCTGAGGGTTTCCGCCCAGGTTTCTAACATAACTGAAGAAGGCCTTGTGATTATCTTTAGTGTCCTTAGCAATTTTTCTCTAGAAGTTGGCCTTTGATGATTTTATTAGCGAACTTAGTTTTTTGCTAGTGCTGATCAGGGATGCCTTCCCTTTATGGGATTTTGCTCTGTCTTGCAGTAGCTTCCTTCTTTTGTTATAAAGTTTGTTTATGGCTGGGGTCCACCAGATAGGATACCTGCCTTTGGTGGAAAGGGTCTTGGTTTTATTTGGGATTGCATGATCCATGCATTCTTGGAGATGCCCATAGAAAGCATTTGTGAAGGATTCAGCAGTGTGGGATGTGGTTTCCACTGGCCCAGGGGGCTTGAAGGATACCATTTCAGTCCTAAGGAGTGTAAAGTTGGCTTTTGAGAAGTTTCTCACTGTGGTGTTTTGTGCTGGGGGTGGAGGTGGGATATGAATATCTAGGGTTATTAGTTTATGGTCTGATCTCACTAGTGAGGGGTATACTTCCGGTGTTGAGCATTTTGTCCCCATGTTTGTGATGATCAGGTCAAGTATATTATTTCCCCTTGTGGGGGAGGTGACTAGTTGTTCCATCGCATTTGAGTTGATGAATTCCAGGAACCTTTGGGCTAGGGTGTTGGGGCTTGAGTAATGCACCCAGTCTATGTTTGGGTAGTTGAAGTCTCCCAATATGATGGTATTTGGTGAGACATTCATATCCTCCAGTGTCTTCAGGAAGGCTGATTGGAGTTCCTGAGATTGCGAGGGTGGTCTGTAGCATGCTACAAGTTGTATAGCAGTTTTGCCTACGGTTAGTTGCACATGGATGGTCTCCGATGCTTCGTACATTGTCACTAACCTGGAGGTGTGGGTGTCTTTAATGAATATGTACACTCCCCCTCCTTTTATGGTTCGGCCAAGGTTTTGGGGCCGAAATGCATGATACGAGGTATAACCTGGTAGGGCTGGGGTGCTCTCAGGAGCCTTGAACCAGGTTTCAGTTACTGCACAGACATCGATGCTCTCCATACTGAGGAGTGCTTTGAGAGCCTGCATCTTGAGATTTAGACTTCTGGCATTGAGCAGCATTACCCTTAGTTTTTTTCTTTATTGTTTTCTAAGGTGGTGGGTTTGTCTTGTGAGCCTTGCCTAAAAAAGGCACTATGGGGGTGGCAAGAGCCTTAGCCAATATCCAGAAGCCCAGTGGTGACAGGTGCAAGCTGTCCCTTGCGAAGCAGCGTGGCTTGGCCAGCATGTCATCCCAAGCAGACAGACATTGGATCCCCCTAGAATGACACCGGTAATTGAGCCAATTATTAAAGCTGATCATCTTGTCTTTGTATTGTGGCATCATTCTTGGTGAGGGCAAGATGCTGCTCAGGGTCAGAGTCATACCAGCCTGGGCTACATAATCAGAGAGCTCCTCTATGTCTCTTTTCATGTAGTCCAAGGAGGTACGTTTCAGGTCATTCACACTGGCATGGACAATGACGGAGTCATATTTGTGCTTGCTTTGGAGTGACCTGAGTGCTTGTGTTATGTGGCGGATCCTAGCTCCCGACAGGCAGCTCACCATTACCCTCTCTTTGTTCAGCCTGGTAAGCAGGACGTCAGTGTGTCTGACTATAGAGTCACCTATTACTAGTGTATCAGGCATGGTGTTTCGCCTTAAGGGCTGTGATTGTTTGGCACACTGGCTTTGTGTATTATGTGTTGCTTGTGCAGAGTTTTGAGGTGTTGTTTTCTTGGATGTCTGCTTTGGGAGCATCTGTTGTTTCGGTACGTTTTTTATTAGAGCCTCCGAGTATGTCTTTGTGTTACTATGTGTTTGGTTTGCAGTTGTGGTTGGTTTATGTGAGACTGGGTTTGTTGTGTGTGTGGTTACCTTCTCCTCCTGTCTGGTCTTGCTAGTCCTGTGTTGAGAGAGTTCAGCCTCCAGTTTGGCTATATAGTTGCATCTCTCACATGTGTTTGTGTTTGTTGGGAGGAGGAGAGGGTTGTCTGTGTAAATGAGACAATTGTAACATTGTCTCAGGATTCCCAGATTAAGCAGCTGAACTGGAGAGGACGTCAGTAATGTACCACTCGACATGCCAGAATAGTATAAGGGGGTGATGTGTAACTGGGTCAGAGAGAGGACTTTGAAGGGAAGTGGGTATTAGCATGGGTTATAGGTGAATGTAGTGCTTATGTTAGTTTAAGGGTGCTTCACTTAAAAGAAAGGTTTTAGGAGCAAGTGCTGGGCTTATGATAAAGCAAATAGGTTGATTTTATTGAAAGTAGAGCTTTCTTAAGGGAAAAATTGAAGTGCAGACTTGGCGGAGCCAGGAATAGTTTAAGCCTGTTTAAACGATAGGCTGCTCAAGGCTCCCCACTCCCACTGGTGAGCAAAGAAACTTCCTTCTATGCAAGTAAGGCAATGGACAACACAGGAACTACACCACAGTCCAGAATACAGCAAAGCCTGTATACTGGTCTAAACTCGTTGAGAAAGGCAGGAAGACAAGGATATTTTTTTGTTTTTTAAGATAAAAAGTACACAGAAATGCAGGAAAAACAGTAATAAATCACTTACACAGGCTAGCTCACTTTAGTGGGTAGCCTCAACAGTTAAATTTAACAACAAACTTTCGACCAAATGTAACTTTAAGTGCAGATAATGTACAATGCAAAAAACAGGTAATAAAGCAGTATAAACTTGTTCAAAGTAAGAAAAGGAAGGTATCTCAGGTAAAAACAGCAAAAAAATACTTAGATCAGGAAAGTAGTTGCTTTTCTCAGTTCTCTGCTGCTAGCACCACTCTGCAGGACCACGAGGAGCTGTTTCTGAGTAGTATAGCCAGAAAAAAATGCTCAGGGGCGGATTTTAAACAGGGAACTTCAAAAGAGCTGGAAATGGTCCAAAACGACCAATTACTACAAGCTCTTATGCTGAGGTCACTCCTTCAGGGACAGATAGGCTGCTCAAGGCTTCCCACTCCCACTGGTGAGCAAAGAAACTTCCTTCTATCCAAGTAAGGCAATGGACAACACAGGAACTACACCACAGTCCAGAATACAGCAAAGCCTGTATACTGGTCTAAACTAGTCGAGAAAGATGGGAAAACAAGGATTTTTTTTTTTTTTTTTTTGTTTTTTAAGTTAAAAAGTACACAGAAATGCAGGAAAAACAGTAATAAATCACTTACACAGGCTAGCTCACTTTAGTGGGTAGCCTCAACAGTTAAATTTAACAACAAATTTTCGACCAAATGTAACTTTAAGTGCAGATAATGTACAATGCAAAAAACAGGTAATAAAGCAGTATAAACTTGTTCAAAGTAAGAAAAGGAAGGTCTCTCAGGTAAAAACAGCAAAAAATACTTAGATCAGGAAAGTAGTCACTTTTCTCAGTTCTCTGCTGCTAGCACCACTCTGCAGGACCACGAGGAGCTGTTTCTGAGTAGTATAGCCAGAAAAAAAGGCTCAGGGGCGGATTTTAAACAGGGAACTTCAAAAGAGCTGGAAATGGTCCAAAACGACCAATTACTACAAGTTCTTGTGCTGAGGTCACTCCTTCATGGACAGATAGGCTGCTCAAGGCTCCCCACTCCCACTGGTGAGCAAAGAAACTTCCTTCTATTCAAGTAAGGCAATGGACAACACAGGAACTACACCACAGTCCAGAATGCAGCAAATCCTGTATACTGGTCTAAACTAGTCGAGAAAGGTGGGAAAACAAGGATTTTTTTTTTTGTTTTTTAACTTAAAAAGTACACAGAAATGCAGGAAAAACAGTAATAAATCACTTACACAGGCTAGCTCACATTAGTGGTTAGCCTCAACAGTTAAATTTAACAACAAACTTTCGACCAAATGTAACTTTAAGTGCAGATAATGTACAATGCAAAAAACAGGTAATAAAGTAGTATAAACTTGTTCAAAGTAAGAAAAGGAAGGTCTCTCAGGTAAAAACAGCAAAAAAATACTTAGATCAGGAAAGTAGTCGCTTTTCTCAGTTCTCTGCTGCTAGCACCACTCTGCAGGACCACGAGGAGCTGTTTCTGAGTAGTATAGAGCGTCTTCTGTGTGGCGACATGTGTGATTGGGCGTTCCTTCGTTGAAGGTTGTACGTTAGGTCCAGCAAGCCAGCACGTCAAAATCTACTGCCAATCCTTAGCGGACTGGAGTTCCGCTGTGGCGACCCCTAACCGGGAAAAGCCGAAAGAAACAAACAAACTCTGGAGCAGCTCAGAAAAAGCTGCCTGCTTAATTCCACCATAGGAACAACAGTGCAGCCTGAGCTCATTTTCAGAAAATCCATTTGTAATACTATACAGAAAACAAATTTTCATAACTCTTTAACTATAAAAGCTACAGTAAAAATGTTAACTCGAAAGTTGTTCAGCAGACACTGACCTTTCCAACAGTGTAAATGTTGATAGTGCATAGCAAAGTCATTATTAAATATTTGGCAAGGAATGCTGATATTGTGCAATTTTTTATCTTTTTGGAAAAGCAAAGCACAATATCTTGGTCTATGTACCATGCAGACCCATACAATTTGAATTTAATTTGTTAGTATGAATGTCAGCTTTAAAATGATACCTTAACCATTACCGTGTGACACTCCTTTCATGAGATATTCACAGAAATATGATTAATATATTATTTCTCATAATTAATAAATAAACAAAGCATAATATCTCATCACCTGTAACAGACAGAGCCTACTTATTAGTGTAGAAGTTGTGCATCTGAATGTCAGCTTCAAAATGATGCATCATTTGTGTGATTACCGTGCTCCCTCGCAAAGATATGGGCATAATAATGAGAAGTATTGGAAATGTATAATTTTCATATTCGTACAAGACTAAAACTGTGATATCTGTACGTGTGTGCACTGCACAGACACAGTTCTTTTACCATGTTGTAAGGAGTAACACTGTCTTCAAAATGAGGTATTACTTCACACAATGAGATGCTCCCTTGCAAAGTTATTTACCAAAATATGAAAAAAAAATCATACTTTCCATAACCTAAGTCCGAAACAAACTTTGATATCTGCCTATGAGTGCAACATACAGGCACCATTCTTTTACCATGTTAGAACTATAAATAATCTTTTCAAAATGAGGTATTACTTAGCACATTCAGATGCTCCCTTGCAAAGTTATTTACCAAAATATGAAAATAAATCATAATTTCCAAAACCTAAGTCCGAAACAAACTTTGATATCTGCACATGTGTCAAACATACAGGCAGAATTCTTTTACCATGTTGGAACCAGCAATAGTGTCTTCAGAATGAGATATTACTTGGCACATTCAGATGCTCCCTTGCAAAGTTATTTACCAAAATATGAAAAGAAAATCATAATTTCCATAACCATAAGTCCCAAACAAACTTTGATATCTGCACATGTGTCAAACATACAGGCATAATTATTTTATCATGTTAGAACCAGCAATACTGTCTTCAAAATGAGATATTACGTGGCACATTCAGATGCCCCCTTGCAAAGTTATTTACCAAAATATGAAAAAAATCATAATTTCCATAACCTAAGTCCCAAACAAACTTTGATATCTGCCTATGAGTACAACATACAGGCACCATTCTTTTACCATGTTAGAACTATAAATAATCTTTTCAAAATGAGGTATTATTTAGCACATTCAGATGCTCCCTTGCAAAGTTATTTACCAAATTATGAAAAAAAATCAATTTCCATAACCATAAGTCCAAAACAAACCTGAAGCGAGGGAGACTGAATGGAGAGCAGACCAAGAAAACATGTGAAAAGATCAAGACTGACCCAGGAAAGCAGCCCAGTTATACAATGTTCAACTGCAGTAGTTCACAAAAATATGAAGCATATAACCACAATGGGGACTTTACTGTCGATCAAACAAATTGTAAAAATGACAGAAAGAATATGGTGGGGGTGGTGGCTTGAAATGACTGCACGTAGATAAAAACTCAAATCTGGCTTGGCATTCATCAATGTGATAATGACTTCTACTTATGTGAATAACAGTGACAGCTGCTGAGAGTTTTACCTGAAAAGTGGTAATGAGTTAGTGTTGTACTGTAACTTCACTTATTGTTAATGTGATAATTACCTGCATGTCATTGATGCACAGTTCTGCATGCTCAGACATAGGTGATAATTACTGCACCTAACCTGCTGAGTATGCATTCATTATATTACCTGGTGCAGGTGTGACATACTCATTACCATTTGTTAGGAGAAGACCAGGAGTAATTCAGTAAAAATAGTATAACACTTACATATTATTGAGCAATTCCTCCTACCTAAATTTTACACAGTAGTGACAGAGCCAGGAATATTGTCCAAATATATGGTAGCTTTATGCTGGTACTAGTCAGCAAGTCATAATACCTAAAATCAGCAATAAAATACATCTCACTAAGCCTCTTATCCCACCCAAATATATTTTGACGACATGCGCAATACTGTAATGTTGTAGCATACTGTTGTGTCTGTAAATACACAAATACAAAAAGTCAGAAATATTGCCCTACATACTGAGTTGATAAATGCTAGAACTACTGTAAAACAGCAATAAAATGTATATAATATTTATATCCCTGAGCCCTTCCTGTCACCTAAACTATACACATCTTGCTGATTATATTAGATTACATTCCCTGTAAGCACCAGTATCAGTCATCAACCGCAATCTCTGCAGAAATAAAAATCATCTCATTGGAACATGGCTCATACCATTTGAGAAACACATTTCCTCCCCCAGGATCAGCAGCTGCCTCCCACATTCATGTCTGCAAGTAATAACACCTAAAATCAGCAATAAAATACATCTCACTAAGCCTCTTATCCCACCCAAAACCATTACATGAACTTGGGATGAATAGGCTGTAATCAGGTATTTATGATTCTATGCCACTGATACAGCTGCATGCAGTTACCTTTGACCTCTACTGTGCTGAATATCCAAGATACAGATGTGGATATTATGGCTGGTATCATAAATCAATTGCATTCATTTATCTACTTCTAAGGTAGTTATAATATAACATATAAATGAAAATAGTTGTCATTATTTTTCATATTGTTTCTAGACATACACTCAGATGTATATATTATATTTATTAATTATTATTATATTAATAGCTACTGTATGCATCCTGCATAGATCAGCCCATCATTGTAAATACATTTCCACTAAAACAACTGAATATGAAAAAGGACTGATCCTCAAAAAATGTGTAAACTGTTTAACAAGTTTCTGCAAGTTTTTGGACTCTGTCTCTAGTTTTAAAATACATTTTGGAGCATAACTGAATATACACTATAAAACTAAAATTCAAATAAGAGCTTCAGAGCTAGTCCTCCCATTTTATCAGTAGCTGGCCTTGCCCTGCCTTCTCACATTTATAGGTTTGATACTGTGTTTCAGTCTTTTTTTTAGTTAATATTTACTGCTATGCTTATATCTTACATAATATATAGCTGTAAATAGATGAAAATATATTTAGATACAAGAGCTTCAAAGGGAAATAATTACTTAATTAATGCATTGTCATTACATCATCAAATCATCTCAAAAACCTTTAGTTGCTAAAACAAATGTGCACAGTTGCATAGATTGTGTATAATGCCTATCATGCTGTGGTTTGTATCTATAACAGAAATAAATGTTTTGTTTTACCCCTTTTCCTGGTTTTGGCTGCCTGAATTAGTGATAAGAGATTCTTTAATCCTTAAAGCCTAGACTGTCCAGCATATGTCAATGTGCTATGCACACACTGAGCTTCATCTACAAACTATTGGGCGTAATCTTAAATGCCACTGTTGCAATGGAGGTTTCATCTGAGAACTATTACTTTGTGAAGAAATTCCCATCACACACACACACACCTTGCAGAATACAATACTGTACATAGCCCAGCAAAGACTCGCGCTGAAACAGACACTTCTTAGTTTGTTCAAACCGCGCATACTTACTTCGTTCCTACAAACAAAAATTGCAGAATACAATACATAGCCCAGCAAAGACTTGTAGAATACAATACATAGCCCATCAAAGACTTGCAGAATACAATACATGGCCCAGCAATGGCAGCAAAGACTGGCGCTCAAATGGAGCAGCCCGGCAAAGACTAGAACTCAAACGGACACACACACACACTTCCTAGTTTGTTGAAATGGAGTATACTTCGTTCCTAGTTTGGTCAAATGGAGCATTGCAGCAGGATAATACACAGTAGCAGCCCAGCATGGAGCAGAAAGATAAAACATCAAAAACCGGACTTCAAACGGAGCATTGCAACAGACTAAAATGCCCAGCAAAGACGTGCACTTGCAGAATAAAATATATACCACACACAACAGCCCCAGAACATGCATACTTCCTAGTTTGTTGAAACAGAGCAGCCCAAATAAATACACAGCAGCAGCCCAGCAAAGACTCACACTCAAACGGACACACATTGCAGCAGAATGATACACAGCAGCAGCCCAGCATGGGGAAAAAAGATAAAACACCAGACTTCAAAACGGAGCACTGTATGAAGCAAGTTAACTTAAATAAATACACCAGTGGTCAGTAAAGGGCTATGACTTTGAATATACACACTCACAAAAATATATACGTTTAACCTTCAAACTACAGCTTACCTGAAGGTGAAACCAAAGCAGTTCTTTCTGGCAGTCAAACCAGGAACTCCTTGCAGCAAATGCCGGTGAGCGTGAATGGCTATCTCTGGCAATCCGTGAAAGCACAAATAAAATAGAGGGATCCAGTAGCAGGTAAAGTCTCCAAATACTATCAAAAAGAAAAGTAATACCTGTTGCTGGACGCTCTATTTATTTGGATAAAACAAAAGAAAATTAGGTTGGTGGTGGAGCTGGTACACAAGTGGTGGCTCGGATTGCAAGAATCCGATTGGATGCCACCACTTGCTTTATCAACAACATTTTAAGCGGAATTAGAAGTAAAACTTTAATGGGAACTTAATGTAAAAACACACTGAATCATAACTATATAATGTAATTTACATGTTCAGTTATGATTTCAGTGTGTTTTACATTAGTTTCGACTACAAATGTGCACTACAGTTTCTCACACTTCAGGAAGGCACTCGGGGGTAACAGCTTGAAATTAGTATCTTCTCATGGTGTGCTCAGTGTTAAGTACACAGGCGCCATGAGAAGGTACTCGGGGCTGTATTGTATACATTTGTAATGTCTGATTAAGCGGTCAGGTGTACCACTAAGTGCTCACTTTTTATTAAATCTTTGATATTACTTAGCCTTTGGATCATTATTTTGTTCTGGATTTGACTCTACACTGGATTTGTGTTTAAAATCTGGAGACTTTTATTGCCTGCAGCTGTGAGTTTTTACTGGATTTGACTCTACACTGGATTTGTGTTTAAAATCAGTATACACAGATCCTCTTAGTGCGAGACATGTGGACCAAGCCTGACAATGTGGATGTTAACAGCCATGTACATGGGTATAGCACATAAATACTGGACTACATATGCCCACATAGTTTAAGCATTCACACACTCCTGTCTGTCCTAACACATAATAACTGGTGGTGCAGAGGTCACATGGCCACATACTACCCACTAGTTGGTGGCAAATATCTGTACAGCATCCCACAGCTTTGTGAGAAATACACAACAGTTATGGTGTCCCGGCAGCAGTACATCTTGCAAATATCTGGACATAACATCACACTGGGTAATTACACTAAGCTGCTAGGCATGTAACAAAGCACTGTGCAAACTACAGGCAGACTGCCACAACACTGGCCTACATTTCGTATGGGGGAACACACACATACCTGCAAATATAGCAGCCTCTACAGGCATGTCATAGCACAGAGTAACAGACACCTGTGTGAAAGTGCATACTCACAACCAATGTGAATACAGCCACAGCCACATATGGTACGCAAGCTTAATATTACACTATATGGACTGTCTGATCAACACCATCCTCATATGTGCCACTCACATACTAACCCTACATATACTGGGTCATGACACAGTGTGGTTCAATGCCTGTCTGTGGTATGGGACATATGTGTGTTTGGCCCTACAAATATGAGCCGATAGGGTACCATACGCTGGAGCAGCATGTAATATCAGATAGAACAGGATCAAAAACAATGACATCTATCACAGTCTGTACACAGGCCAAGGTACGTATTTGCATACTGTCGACAATCACCATAAGTACGCAGACCCCACTACTGTACACACAACCACCGAATGCCCAGGTTATGTCCTCAGAAATAACCCCTACTATATATAACATGTCTAGCAGTCTGATATCTGACTAGCTTGTTACCAGGTATGTTGTCAATACATAATGGTGTACAGAACATATGCACCTCTTACTGCATGACATATGTACAAAGGTTGACAGACTTGTGGCTGGAGCCACAAACACTGGGCCAATATTGTCATGTTGCTGTGATACCCTCATACATTTACCTTTGTAACAGGGATTGATGTGACATATGTCCTATGATAGATATGAAGTCAGTAACTCTCATGGCTGTCACCATGTACTGACTGCAGTCCTCAGGCTATGCTTCTGCAGTTCTAAGATAGGTGAACTGTGAGTAACACAAGACACATAAGACTCCAAACACTGGACAGTCTGCAGATAACCTTAAAGGTGGGTGTTTCCTCAAATACATAACACTGTCATGACAGGTATTAAATCATGGTGAGCAGCCATATCTACACAAACCCTGTTAAACCAACATTACTCCAAAGGCAGAAGAGCAACACTTACATTCTGTAGTCATGCCTGGAACACCCCCCTCATGTTTATTGGCTTGTCTCCACAGTGTATGTCGTTAGTGGTATATCCCACTACCATCTGTGCTGCTGTTTGCCAAACCTGGACATTAAAATCCTGCTCACAGTGAATGAAAAGGGCCAACACCCACATGTTCCTAGTTTTAGCAGTGTGTTTCCATGCAATTGGCTATGGGAATGTTACCACAGCTGTCTCACAATCAATCAGCTAGTGGGGGACTGCAATTCATGCAGAGACATCAGCTGATAATGAGCATCCCTTACAAAACACAAGCTGCTGCCCAAGCAAAGCAGGTATACTTCTCCACATCCACCAGAGAGGAGGTGATAGAGACAGACAGAGACAAAGTATGACAGGGAAGGGGTGAGAGAGTAAAACCTAAGCATGTTTGTGTCACACACTTACCAAAATGAGGTTTCAAACCCATGCCTGACTATGTATTGCTATCACATGTTGATGCAGTTACTGCATGCGCCACAGAGCTTATATGCTGAAGAGTTGTCCAAAGGTATATTCAGTGGTGAGTGACATCCGCAACAGTGATAAGGGAGGAATAAGGTAGGTGTAGTATACATGCCTGTCCACATGAACAGGTGTCAAGGTCGACACAGCCACACTTTCTCAGGGACTCACACACATTATCAAAGTTGGCAGTGTCAGGCTTAGACTTCCTAACTAGCTAGTTTGCCACAATACAGTAAAGCACAGGTATCACATGCACCACAGGGGTGATCAGGATGATATATGGGCAAAGGGTATGCCAGGGTGTCTGACATCAGAAGGCATGCTTCAATAGGCCAATGGGAGGTGTAATGAGTGTGAAAGGCATCCAAATCATTATACTCCACACACACAGACACAGGTTGCCAGTACTGACATGCGTGGGTGCATTGCTTCACAGGTGTGTAATGGTTGACACTGCCAGAAGGCTGTACAAGGCTAGGTAAAGGGTATACCTTGGCATCAGGCCACATGACAATGGTCTGCTGTGTGTCTCATGGGTGTAGTGTCTGGACTGGCCCACACAGGTGGGTATTGTATTCACCATCCAGTCATCTGGGTTACTATTGTGGGTGGCCAGTGCTTTGCAATGCTTGCCATATATGTTTTCTATAGTCCATGACATGGACGGTGTCTGGGATGTGCACACATCCCACATCCATGTTCTGTGACATGTGGAAGTGTACCTGGGGTTTCTGGGGCATGTTGTGTACACAAATTATCGGAAGTACCATTCCTGGCCTCATTTGGTGAGAACTGGCAATGGACACCAGATTGACCCTGCATCTACACTGACAGCATGATACAGGTATTCCTTGGTGTCAGTGGCATATGCCCATAGAGGGCATGTGTATAAAGCATGGTATGTCCTTAGTGGGTTACATTTGCTGGCACTACAGTTGTTGCAGGTATCCAGTGGGGAACATAGTGAAGGAGCACTGTATCCAATGATGTGCCCATTGTAGAGATGGGACAGGGTGCCATGCCTTCTGTAGTCCACTGAAATCACACCATGGTTACTATCTGTGGGCAATATGCAGGGAACTGCTAACATAGTGGTTGTTGCCTAGCCGAGTGCGTTTGTGTATGAGACATGGGTTGAGAGTGCTCTCTGGGTAATACAAGGGTTGCATAAATTGTTCACCAGGCCTTGATGTCACATGTAGGGGCCTGGATTGTCTACCCCAGCCTCTCTGCTGTTTGACATCTGTTATCCTTGTAAGGTGGACACTGTGACATATAATAGATCCACCACATAAGAAATTTGCAAAATCCACTTCACATTGAGTCCAGTTGTTACATGCTCACAGTCACCTCCACACAGAATACGAATGACAAACGCACACACCAACTCTCACAGGTGCCATGTCTAGGATTAGAACTCCTACCTAACTAGTACATCACACTATAGCATTACACAGTTATAGCACATGCCACAGAGATTACTGGGCTAGTCCTTCCCAAAAGGTGTATTTCAAAGTGAATGACATCAACAGGCTTGCCAAAGAAGGGCACCAGAGGTTGTAGTGGCTGTAAATGGCCTCAGAAGCATTGTTCCCTACACAGGCAAACAAACACAAACACAAACATCTGCACTTGCCATGTCTGGGAATAGAACTTCTACCTAACTAGGTATATCACACTACAGCATTACACAGTTATAGGACATGCCATGGAGATTACTGAGTTACTCGTTCCCCAAAGGTGCATTTTAAAGTGAAGGACATCAGCAGGCTTGCTAAAGAAGGGCAATGGGGGTTGTAGTGACTGTGAATGGCCTCAAAAGCATTGTTCCCTACACAGACAAACAAATACACAAACATTCACACTTGCCATGTCTAGGAATAGAACTCCTACCTAACTACTATATCACACTACAGCATTTCACAGTTATAGGACATGCCACAGAGATTACTGGGTTACTCTTTTCCCAAAGGTGTATTTCAAAGTGAATGACATCAGCAGGCTTGACAAAGAAGGGCAATGGAGGTTGTAGTGACTGTGAATGGCCTCAAAAGCATTGCGCCCTACACATACAAACAAACACACACATCCACACTTGCCATGTCTGAGAATAGAATTCCTATCTCATTCGTTTATCACACTACATAGTTATAGGATGCACTACAGAGATTACTGGGCTGCCTTTTCCCCAAAGGTGTATTTCAAAGTGAATGACATCAGCAGGCTGGCCAAAGAAGGGCAATGGAGGTTGTAGTGACTGTGAATGACCTCAAAAGCATTGCTCCCTACACAAACACACACACACACACACACACACACACACACACACACACACACACACACACACACACACACACACACACACACACACACACAAGCACACATATCCATACTTGCCATGTCTGGGAATAGAAGTCCTACCTAACTAGTACATCACACTACAGCATTACACAGTTATAGGATGTACCAGGAAATTACTGAGTTACTCTTTTCCCAAAGGTGTATTTCAAAGGGAATGACATCAGCAGACTTGGCAAAGAATGGTAATGGAGGTTGTAGTGACTGTGAATGGCCTCAAAAGCATTGCTTCCTACACATACAAACAAACACACACATCCACACTTGCCATGTCTGGGAATAGAAGTCTTACCTAACTAGCATATCACACTATAGCATTTCCCAGTTATAGGCTGCACCATGGAGATTACTGGGTTATTTATTTCCCAAATGTGTATTTCAAAGTGAATGACATCAGCAGGCTTGCCAAAGAAGGGCAATGGAGGTTGTAGTGACTGTGAATGGCCTCAAAAGCATTTCTCCCTACACAGACAAATAAACACACACACACACACACACAAACATCAACACTTGCCATGTCTGGGACTAGAACTTCTACCTAACTAGTATATCACACTACAGCATTATGCAGATATAGGACACACCACAGAGATTACTGGGCTACTCTTTCCTCAAAGGTGTAGTTCAAAGTGAATGACATCAGCAACCTTGCCAAGGTTGGGCAATGAAAAGTGTAGGTCATAGGGCCATACGTTGATACTAGGCAATTGGCCCTAGGGCCTATACATGCCTAGACATAACAATTCCCTGGCTATGGCTTCCCACAATATTTACTTCCCTGGACCTCTGTCTAGCAGGGCAGCTGACATGATCCCTTGAGTAAATTTCCTATATACCATCCAATTGTCCAGGTTTCTTTTGAAGAGGGCCAAAGATGCACTCTGCTTGACATGTATGAGCAGTCTATTTCAGAGTCTGGGGAGTATCTGGGTCAGGAGCACATCTCTCCAGCATGTATTGTTCATCCTGATGACAAAATTTGGATCCCTAAAACATGTGGCTGTGAGGGTTTGGAATTCTTTAAGTGTAGCATGTCCAACAGCTGTGGGTTTGATGTGGCATAGTATGTTAAGCAGAGATCACCTCTGAGAGCACAGTAGTGTGACAGAGTATAGCTGGATGATTTTCAGACGATCAGCACAGGGCATCTGGTTTAGGCCTGTGATTCATTTTGTGAGATATGTCTGCAGCCTCTCTATTTGTTGCAGATGTCTTGTGAGGTACATATGTAACGGGCCATTGCAGTCTGTGCTGGGTCTACTGAGAGATGACTACAGTGGAACAATGGCCACCTTTTCCTGGATGTATAGCCCTTAGTGGGACATGTGCTATATGTAGGTGGGTTTCCTGACTGTTGTGGTGATGTGGTTATCAAAGGTGAGACCACTGTCCACCTGTGTCCCTAAGTCTGTTATCACACTTTAGGTGTTTAGTGTGCTGCCTCCTGTGTGGTACTTCACAGGTTCATGTCACTTCCCAATGGGGATAACTATATATTTCTTGACATTGATCTTGAGGCCATGGCTCAGGCACTAAGCATGCCTTTCTGTAAGGCCCTTCTGTAGATTATCCACATCATATGGGGATTCAATATTGACTTCGAGTGCGCAGTCATCTGCAACCTTTGCTTGCCAGTGCTCCTTACTGTTGGACTGTACTTCAGAGCAGTAGATGTCAAACAAAGGTGGTGCCAGGACTGAACCCTAAGTTACTCCAACTGTCACTTGTCTGGGGCTCGGGTTGGTGTCACCTACATTTACAGTGTGGGTTCTGTCAGTATAGCAGTTGACAGCCCATCAGGTGATATAGGGATTAATGGCCAGCTTGGTGCATTTATCTATGATTCCAGACTGGAGGATGGTGTTGAAGGCCTTGGAGAAGTACGGATAGGCTGTGTGAACCACCTTACCCTTGTCATCTGCTCTGGAGATGAATTCACAGTTGTCAATCAGGTTGAGGTGGCATGATCGTCCCTTTACAAACCCAACCTGGTTAGGGTCCAGTGTTTGCAGGTTGCCAATGGCTTTGTTTTAATTTCCATGATAATACATTACATGACCTTGCAGATCAGGCACGTCATACTGCTGGGGCTGTAGTTCCCAGGATCCAAAGTTGATCCCCCCTTATGGACTGGATAACTGTAGCTGTGCACCACACAGTGGGCATGAAGCCTGAGGTGTGGCTATGATTAGACATGAAACTCAGAAAAAAGTAGCGAACTAAATTCACCAAGCCACCAAAAACGGATGCAGGAGACTCGACTGCAAATAACTCAGTTTTAATGTGTGAAAGTTTCACCCACACGAACACAGAAACACAAATCTAATTGCAACAAATCCAAAAACATGAACGCCTTCCTGATATATGCGTTTTCGTCCAAATGGACTTCATCAGATTCCATTTAAAACTAAAACATACTTCTTATATATAAATTTAAAAAAACCTAACCAATCAATTCACAAGATACTTTGCAATTCATCAAATCAAGCCTCTATTAGACATGGCATTTAGGTGAGGTGCCAGTTCAGTTTGTAGCTCATAGTACATAGCCTGGGATTTTGACTGGTCCCATGGCTGCTGTTGTTATAGCTGTGGAGAGTGTGTTTTTTACCTATGTGGCCATTATTACCAGAATATGGCAATCTTTCCATGTTGAGATGGGCCCTTTGGGGGTTGGGAGTGGGGTGCATTTGACACTGAATTGATCTGCCAGGATATTGGCAATATCCCTGGGAGCAGTATATTTAATACCATCCTGTTCTAGTTCAGAGCAGTTTTGAGCATTGTCATTTAGATTCCACACATAGTTATCGAACGGCTTGCAGTTGTCTTTGCCATCTTTGGCTATAGTATGTTCATAACTAGCTTTGGTGGATGTTATGAGGGATCTCTGCCTCTTACTGTAGCTGGTAAGGGAGTATTTTGCATCCTGGATATTCCCCCACTTCTGCAACAGTTTCCTCCTTTTGTTATACAGTATGTTTATGGCAGGGGACCACCACATTGGTATCCTTTTCTTGGTGGGGAGCATCTTGGTTCTATATTGGATGGCACGATTCATGCACGAGTGGATGTGCTCGTACAGTGACTTCATGTATGATTCAGCAGTCATCCTTTCAGTTCCCATCTGCATGGGTGTCATGACATTAGTCATGTCTGACATGTGTTGCATGACACTGGCTTTGGAGATGTGTGTTATGGAGGATTCCTTACTGGGGTGTGGAGGAGGGATGTTGATGTTAAGGGTGATTAGCTCATGGGCAGACCTGACCACTGATGGGGTGACCATAGGTGTGGAGCATTGATTTCCCATGTTGGTAATGACCAGGTCTAGGATATTTGAGCCCCTGGTGGGACTATGGGTTACTTGATCCAGGGCATTGGAAATTATAACTTCCAAGAACCGTTGGGCACACGTATCAGTGCACAAGTAGTTTTCCAAGTTAATGGCAGGGTAGTGTAAGTCACCCAGTATTAGGGTGTTTGCTTCTATCATAATATTTCACAGTATGTTTCAAAAGCTGTAGTGGGTATCATGGGGCATGGTGGGGGATCTGTAGCAAGCTATACAATTTGGAATGTAGTCTAACCTACTGTTAGTTGCACAGGGGGTATTTCAGACACATTCTGATGGGCAAGTAGCCCGGTCATGTAAATATCCTTGGTGAATATGGACACTCCTCCACCTTTATTGTTTTGGTCTTAGTTTGGTGGCCAACAGGTGTGGTGAGAGCTGTACCTGGTATTGCAGGGGTGCTCCCTGGAGGCTTGGATCAGGTCTCTGTTACTGCACAGTTATCGATGTTCAACATTTTTAGATGTGCATAGTGACTGTGAATGGCCAAAAATCATTTATCTCTACACACACACACAATGAGTTTCACAGTTGCCATGTCTAGGAATAGAACTCCTAACTAATTAGTATATCACACTATAGCATTACGCAGTTATAGGATGTGCCACAAAGAACGCTGGGCTATTTTTTCCCCAAAGGTGCATTTCAAAGTGAATGACAACAGCAGCCCTGCCATAGTAGGGAATTTGAAATTGTAGTGAGTGTGACTGGCTTAAAAAGCATTGATCCCTATACAGACAAACAAACACACACACACAAACTTTTACACTTTCCATGTCTGAGAATAGAACTCCTACCTAACTAGTCTATCACACTATAGCATTACACAGTTATAGGACACACCACAACGATTACTGGGCTACTCCTTCCCCAGAGGTATATTTCAAAGTGAATGACAACAGCAGCCCTGCCATAGTAGGGAATTTGAAATTGTAGTGAGTATGACTGGCTTAAAAAGCATTGATCCATATACAGACAAACAAACACACACACAAACATTTACACTTTCCATGTCTGAGAATAGACCTCCTACCTAACTAGTCTATCATACTGCAGCATTACACAGTTATAGGACACACCATGGAGATTACTGGGCTACTTCTTCCCCAAAGGTGTATTTTAAAGTGAATGTCATCAGCAGCCCTGCCAAAGTAGGGCATTTGAAATTGTAGTGAGTGTGACTGGACTAAAAAGTATTGATCCCTACACACACACACACTTGGCATGTCTAGGATTATAATTCCTACCTAACTAGTACATCATACTGCAGCATTACACAGTTATAGGATGCACCCCAGAGATTTCTGGGCTAGTACTTCCCCAAAGGTGTATTTCAAGGTGAAGACATCAGCAGACTTGCCATAGTAGGACTATGGGGAGTGCAATTTGTGCATGCATGGGCCATAACCCATTCATCTAGAGGCAAACACACAACACTCAGGCACACACAGGTTTATATACCACAGGTACATGTATATAACTGCTAGATGACTACTGACTTGTACGGTCATGTTACACAGTTAGCACAAGCACCATAGACACTATAGTGCTGAGGGATACCAGAGGCAAATGTCTACTGTGACTGACATTTGCACATCATGTGGTTTTAGCCAATTGGATGTGTGCTGGGTGGGACAGACCTCATGATGGGAGGCTCTTTGTCACTGTCACTCTCTTCCACCCATCTATGTATGTGTATTTTTGGCCTATTGTAGTGTGTTGTCCTTAGATATATGTGTGCATTCCTATCCAATGTGTGTGCAAAGCATTACTGGTGTGCACTGAGGAGTGATTGCACTAACATCTGTGATTGTCAGTTATGTATGGTTCACTGGTGTTGCCAGACATGGGCTTCATTTAAGCATGCCCAGTATGACCTTTCAGTATTTTGTTGTCTGCAATGGCCTTCATTTGTCTAAGTGTGGGAGCATGCCCAGTATGACCTTCTGTATTGAATGTGTGAATCCATTCCAGGTCAATTGTACTCCAGTGCAGACTTTTGTGTTCAACACCTACAGCTAGCAAACTGTTTATGTGGGATATCTAGAGATCGGTTGACAATATGGGGTCGAAATGGGCAAAGGATAGTGGGTTACTGTAGATAATTGTGCCTGTGCTACTTCTGCTACATGGTCCTGGTGTTAGCAGAGATATTCAGACATATGTACTGTTGTTTTATGTCATCAAGTACTGTCATGTATACATATTTGCTTGCAGTGATGACCTGGGGAGCACAGGATGAATGCAGCTGTGTCCAGTATCGTGGTCAGCAGCCTACATATTCTTGCACAACCATGCCATTCTGGAGGGGAAGCTGCAGACACTTGCTGCTGGGTCTGTGTAAATGGTTCAGCACCTTGGTACAGTGGTGGCTGAGGATCCCATGCTTGTACATCCATTGACGTGACAGTATAGCCACATCCTGCTGTGGCCATACCTCACAGCTGTACAGATTCACACAGGTTACCAAGAGGCAGGGGTCATAATTCTGGATATTACCCCTTCACATTGTGGTTTATGAGCAGGTTTGTAGCTACCCATTCTTGAGTTTGCAGCCATGGCTGAGTTTCAGACTTCACGCACTCCATGCCGCCCATGCTCCTACCCCCTCTATTATTCTATCCTCTTCCATACATTATGCAAACATTATCTGATATGTTCCCTATAGTTATCACCTCATCTAAGCAGTGATTTGGTGTTGGTCCACAGTTCATGCAATAGGACATGGTGGACATGTTACTGAGATTTGTCCACATGGCCTTGCATTTGGGTTCTGTGGACTGTGTTATGCTGTTATTTGGGAGTCCATGACATAACATACATTGGCAGTATGGGTGAGACACTGGCCTTTGGCAGAGGACTGTAGGCCATTTGGTAGTGATGCAGGCCAGCTGTAGCAGGCCATTGCATTCTGTCACTCCTACAGTCCCAGACTGCAATACACTATATTCCCCTGGAGTGACAGGGTAGGTGTGCAAGGTGATAATGCCAATACTTTCTGTCATTATTGATCCAGTGGTGTGGATTCTGGCATTGTGCTGGTTACAGCTAGGGACACACCTGCATGGGACACCTGTTCTGCATGCTGCATTCTTTAGCTATTGCCATGCTGGGTGCATATGTGCTACGGACACTACTTGCATTTGACTCACAGATATGCATTGGGCATTCCACTTATGCTGGCTTGTGCAGGGACATCAGCTGTTTCTCAATACTTCATACCTATGACCTTTGTGGTCTGCCCGTGTTTGGCTAGACAACATCGATATTCCCTACTACAAGCCCAAATAATGTTCTGCTAACCTGTATGTACAATTCCAAGGGTGTGTCCATTTGACAGTTACATATTATACACTGTCTGTGTGGGGTAGTTCCCCCCTGTGTACTGCTTGTATGTCTGGGCCCACATTCATGCCATGTCCATCTTTCAGATGGTGACGCATATTACTTCTAAACATTTACTATGTCTTATTGCTGGAATGTGTTTTGCTGGGAAGCTTTGTTTTTGACACTGCAGTTGTGAGAACTACCTACACATACATGTTACTACATTTCTACATAGGATTGCAGAGGGGGGCACACATGACTGTTATTACATTTCTACATAGAATTTGGGGGCACACCTGACACTTGCTGACTAGAGGCATATCAATGTATTACAGGTCTTAGGTTTGATTGACCTATATTACAGTTTCTGACTTCTTACGCTTCAGAACTAACACCCCACTGCCTGACCTGTTGTAGTCTGTGTATGTTGGTCTGGGGGGGATGCTCTCCATAGCCATCAATCAGAGGCCTTAGCACAGCCTTTGTTTGTGTTTGTCTACACCTGTCCTGCTGGCTGAGACTGTTGTTGGGTATGTGAGCCTCCCTGACTGGCATGTGCATTTCCTATGGACACACATGTGGCCCATCACATTTCCTGCAGTGATTTTTGTCACCTTGTCTAGTACAGGCTACCACGGTGACCCCAGTATTTGTTACAAATCTCATGCTGCCACTATAGGTGTCTACTATCTGATGGCATCCCATTCAGCCAACTGATTCACTTGCATGTTCACATCCATACCACAGATACAAGTAAGAAAACATACTACTCCATTCAGCAATTGGTAGCAAGAGTGACTTACCTTGTAGTGGTGCCAGTATTGAGGATGATGCTGGACACTCCCTGTACATGGTTAAATACAGGTAGTGTCATGTTTGGCGTCCCTTTTGTTGTATGTGCAAGTCAGAGAGAGGTGTCATTCCCTGGGTTCCTACCATGTCAGTACATGTGCTATGTGTTGCCTCTTTGCCATGGCCTGGGCATACAGGGCACACTTCCTTCTGCCTACTGGGGCAGGCTCCGGTTGTTCCTCTGTGTCACTCTGTGCCTGTGCAGGCATTGGCAATGGTGGGGGCTGTGTGGCCCTCCCCCATGCTGTTCCTGCTGCAACTGTTTCCGCAGGATCATATTGTGTAGCATGGCACATACGATGACAATTTGGGTACATGTAGCTGATGAGTACTCCAAGGCTCCACCGGATGTGTCCAGGCACTGGAACCGTGACTTTAGCATCCCAAATACATGCTCTATTATGATTCTGGTCTGTGTGTGTGCCTCATTATGGAGATCTTGTTCGTGTGTGCATTTCTGATGGGTGTCATCAGCCACGGCTCCAATGCATAACCAGCATCCCCCACTAGGTGACTGTAAGGGATGCCCCCATTGGCAAATCTGTGGTATAGTTGCATCAGATGCCATATGTAGGAGTCGTGATAGCTTCCAGGGCAGCCAGCATACACATTCATTATAATGCCCTGGGCATCACACACGACATAGCAGTTGATGGAGGGGAAGCCCTTGCAGTTGATGTAGACCCTACCCCACTCACCCAGTGGTGCTTTCATGCATATGTGCATGCAGTCTATAGCACCCACTACCTCAGGGTATTCTACTATTTGGTGGAAGAGATGCATATTGCTGGCAAATGCCTCACGGTTGTTGTGGAAATATACGTGCTCACCGGCATGTGCTGACATAGCATCCAGGAACAGGTGGAGTACCATGGATGCTGATGCCTGTGAGATCCCCATGATATCCCCCAGTTGGCCTTTGGAAGGTACCTCTGGCTAGTATTCTTAGGCCAACCTTACCTTGGTATCTACTGGGATGGGTTCCACTCTGTTGGTTCTGTGTATGAGGTGTGGCCGGCACAGCTCAACAATTTGCTGTAGGAGGTCCCTGTCCACCCTATAGCACTCCACTATCTCCATGTAGCCCCTGGTAGGTTACCCTGGGTCTGTACACTGTCCTCCTTCTCCTCACTGTGGGTTAGTCATCAGCATTCTCATCCTCACCACCCTCAGCCTCTTCAAATGTTGATTTATGATAGCTGCTGCAGCCCCTATCATTTTGTTGCTTTTGTTTGGTAAAATTTCCCCGTTTGTGTTCACCGGTGGTGTAGAGTTTGTGGGAAAAGCCAGAGGGAAAGGTGTTTGCATAGTTTATAGTAGTGTGCTGGGCTGGGCTGCTGCCTGTGTAATTGGCTGATTCTGATACATTTCACCTGCCAGCTATGCTACCTCTCCTTGATTACTTTCCTACTGCTGTTTTTCCTTCCCATTGCCTTCCTGTTTAAGCCCGGGGGCACGCCATGCCAACAGTGCTCAAATGCGCACAGTGCTGCTATTTCCTGGTTTACTTTTTCTTCCTTTAAAATATGGTGCACAGTGAGCACATCGGTTTAAGCAATGTAAAGAGTGCTAGGCAGCCTCAGACACACACCCTTGCTTAGCTCTGCTAAGCAAAGGGCAAACCCAAGCCACATGGCTGCAATAAAAGCTTACAGTATGCCTGGCACACCCCTCTATGATGTTAGCTAGCTCTTAGGCTTGCACCATGACCTTCCTGCACCGATACAGTTGAGTGCAGGCTAGCCTTTAGGGGAAATCTAGGATTCAGTATCATTCCCCTCATTTACATAGGATTGCCGGCTAATGCCTAGTTACAAGTCCCAAACTGAGGCTTCCCCCTTAGCAACCACTATTCACTGGCCATGTTGTCTTCTGCCTGCCATTGAGTATAATGGAAAAATTGTGAATATGGATAAAATACTTATTTCAAGTTTTTTTTTAAATTTTCGTCCCGATCCCATTTGCACGCCGCTGTCCTACGATTATACAGCTGAAATTGGCTAAAAAACAATAAAAAGGTTTTTTTTTTGCAACTTTTTCATAGGTTCATAGGTTCATAGGTGGATACTAGGCTATCGGCACAAGGGCCTACATAAGACTAGCCAGCAAGGTTCCATAGCTTACGCCACCCAAGAAAGTTATTTTCCTGTGCCACTGTCCAGCAGAGACACAGAAGTGATCCCCGGGGTGTATTTTGTATTTCCCATCCACTCATCAAGATTTTTCTTGAAGAGTGCTAATGAAGAACTTTGCTTGACATAGATGGGTAACTTGTTCCAGAGTATAGGAAGTCTATGGGACAGGAATCTATCCCTCCAGCGTGTCCTGTTTATTGTGGTGACAAAGTTTAGGTCCCTAGACCATGTAGCTTGGAGGGATTGGGATTTCTTTAGGTGTAGCATGTCCAACAGCTCTGGATTTGACATAGCTTTATATGTTAGGCAGAGATCACCTTGGACTAGGCGATATACTACAGAGTAAATCTGGAGTTTTTTGAGGCGGTCAGTGCAGGGCATTTGTTTAGGCCAGTAATTCTCTTTGTGAGGTACTTCTGTGGCCTTTCCAGCTGCTGCAGATGTCTTGTGAGGTACATTCCAAAAGGGGCTTTGTACTCTATAATGGGTCTAATGAGTGACGAGTAGAGGGGAACAATGACCTCTTTTTTCCTGGACGAGAACCCTTTTATGATGAGGTGTGCCACGTAGAAGGACTTCCTGACTACTGTGGCGATGTGACTATCAAAGGAGTGACTACTGTCCACCTGGGTCCCAAGGTCTCTTATCACACATTCGGTGTTAAGTAGATTGCTGCATATGTGGTAGTTCATGGGTACAGAGTTTTTACCAAAGGGGATGACACTGCATTTTTGGCATTGAACTTGAAGCCATGGCTCTGACACCAGGCATCTGTCTCAGTGGGGCCCTTCTGTAGGATGTCCACATCATTTGGGGACTTGACTATGGCTCCTAGTTTGCAGTCATCTGTGAACTTCGTTAGCCAGAGGCCTTCTGTGTTAGCCTGTACTTCAGAGAAGTAGATACCAAACAGGAGAGGTCCCAGGATGGAACCCTGTGGTACTACACTTGTAACTGCTTTGAGGTCAGATTTGGAGTCTGCAACTTTTATAGTGTGGGTTCTGTCAGTGAGCCAGTTGACAACCCATCTTGTGATGTAGGGATTTATACCTAGTTTAGTGAATTTAGCTATAATTCCAGAATGGGGGATGGTGTCAAAAGCCTTGGCGAGGTCAAGATAGGCTGTGTGAACCATCTTACCCTCATCCACGGCTTTGGTGACTGCCTCAAAGAAGTCGATCAGGTTCAGGAGGCATGATCTGCCTTTCACAAACCCGAACTGGGTGGGATCCAGAGTTTGGAGGTTACCAATGTCTTTGTTTATGATTTCCATGATGATACGTTCCATGGCCTTGCAGACCAGACTCGCCAGGCTAATAAGTCGATAGTTCCTGGGATCAGTGGTGGCTCCCCCTTTGTGGAGTGGGATAACTGTTGCTGTGTACCATTCAGTGGGCACAAAGCCTAACGTGAGGCTATTATTGAACATGGTGCTTAAGTGGGGAGCCAGTTCGTTCTGAAGTTTGTGTAAAACGCAGCCTGGGATGCTGTCCGGTCCCATGGATGCTGTGTTTTTGGCTTTAGAGAGTGCAGCTTTGACCTGCATATTTGTATTTGGCATTTGGCATGCTTTCCACATAATATACACACTTTATTTGGAGCTATCATGGCTCCATTTTGTAGTTTTCAGAAATGTACTCGGTTACTAACAGAGTACATTTTTGCAGACTACACTAGTCCTGCACGGCCGGCTGCCAGCATCCTGGATCACAAATTCACCTTATTTGCATGGTTTTCACCTGCAAATGGGGTAATTTGCATACAGGATCTGTGTCCATGCAGGAATTATGCAGGAGCACTCGTGCACATCCTGCCAGCTTATTCCTGGATCGCAAGGTGGTCATATTGCCTCCAGCAGCTCCTGCACTATTCCTGCATGCTGTGCAGAGCTTGCTGAATCCTGGGGCTTATGTTATCACTTTCTATATTTTTACATTTTCACTTTCTTTGTACGCCTTCCCCTTAAATCACAATTAAAGTCCCCTGCAAGTACAATTTTCATGTTACCAACCACATAGTCTAATATTTGATTAAACAGATTCTCTCTTTCCTTGCTAGTTATATATGCAAATAATGTTATATTGTTATAATTCTATAAACTTGCTCTCTCTACTTCACATCCACAACAGTTACCTTACCATCCTTTCCAATGGCATATCTAGTATTTTCACTGTTATCTTACACAACGGCTTTCACTTCCTAAGTTCTATATTACATTTCCATCCCATATTTTTTGTTTGCATCTTCTAACAGAATAGCATGCTCTACACATTTGGCACGCCATTCCAATATCCATATCCTTCTTACAGTGTTAATAATACTCCCCTGGATTTACTATTCTTCATGCAGGACTAGCTTAGTCCTGCATGGAGGTGGCCGTTTAGGAGCAGGATGGCAGCGCGCCATGCATATTAATGAGGTGCACTGCCTGAGCTCCTAATCTTACACTGAGGCTGTAAGAGTGCAGGGGGCATGTCTGAGAGCAGAGCTCTTTGAATATACACACCCCCACAATGAAGAACAGCAGAAAGTCCCAAGAAATAAGCAAGACCGCTCATAGGTGTCTGCATATCCCAACCAACATTACCCCTGGTGTATAACAGCAAGTTAATACAAGTAAAATGAACAAACCTGTATTTCCTTATTTTTTAAAAAAATCCGATTAAAGCTAACCATAGGTGCACGAGTGTGCCCATCGCTTGGCTATGGTTAATGCAGCTTAAATGGCTGAAGAGGAAAACAAGGAAGATCTATGCAAATCAAGCAGCATAGCAATAGTGTAGTGGGCAGAGCATTTGCCTTATGAGCAGGCATTCCTGGTTTGAGTCCCACTGCAACATATTCCATTTTCCATGGCAAAGCATGTTATGACCAATATTTTTGTTGCATAACCCACAAAATAACATATATTTGTGAAGTGGAGTACTGCAGTAAATGCACATGCGAGGTGTCAGTGTCATAATGAATAAAGCACTAGTAAGCAGGTTTAAGCACCAATAAGCAGTAGTAAGCATATTTAAGCACTAGTAAGTGAGTTTAAGTCCGTTTGTGTGTGGGGTAAGCAATGCACACACAGGTTAAGCAATTCTGAAGCTAAGTCTCTGTAAGCATCATTAACCGGAGGTTAGAATTGCTTACCCTCGTGCAAACCCATGCAAATCCACTTACAAATGCTCAAAAGTGCTTTCATCACTCTGTATCCAATGGTCCTTGTTCTGCCCATCAGCAAAATAAATAGCCTTGCAGATCTTGAACCCAGGACCCTACACTATAGTCAACCATCAAGCCATCACAGCAGTACAGATGAATGAGGTATCAGCAAGCAAGTCTTCACTACAGTAAATTCAAACTGAACCTGTGAAAGGAATCAGTATACAGACATATGTTCCATAACCCACTACATAACATAAATATGTGAACTGGGGTACAGCAGTAAGCCCAGAAGTCATGTGCAATTGTAAAAGAGTGTAGAAGTCCCCAATAAAACACAAGGACCCCATACAGTGTAAGTACACATGAATCATGGATACCAGGCATATATATATAAGATGTAATGAATAATAAATCAATGCCAAAAAGGAAATATAATGCAAAGTCAAATGTAAGCAATGCTAAGCATTGCACAGGCCAGCTTAGGAGGTGTAAGCAATGTGTAGGCCAGCTAACTCAATGTGCCCAGTCATATATCCCTTTAAACAAGGCCAACCTTAGGCCCATAGCTTAGCCTTTTCAAAACTGGGCAATCACAAAAAAGTGTGGGAAATCAACCCTACTTAAACCCAAGAGGCGGGAATACATCTCATAACTGGTTGTAGCTTCCCTTGCAGGCACTATGTCAGGAAGGGGAGAGGGTGTGCACTTTTGGGCACAGTGCTGGTGCATCCAGGAGTCCAGAGTCATGGCAGGACTCCTTGTCAAAGACCATGACTGGAGATTGCTGCAGGGCCAGTACCAGGGATCCCAATATAAGGTGGAAGCCTGGGACCATCTCACCCATGAACGCACCAGTGCCACTGGCATACCCTGAACTGGTGAGCAGGTCAGGCATCACTATACTGACCTGAAGTGGTGTAAGGGGGACCTCATGGAGCACTGGATCCAAGAGGCTAGGACTGCAGGGGCTGTACCAGCTGTGTGTAAGTATCACCCCATTATGTGTGTATTAAATGCCAGCTCATGTATATCGTGGATAGGTATGGCTAAATATTCCTCTTATGTCCTCCACAGCTGCAGGTGAGAATGCCATGAACCGGGAGGCCCATGGAAGTCACCTGGATAGGTTGCGACATGAGACAGGTCAGTAATACTCTTGCATTTACAGTCATTGGAAATAAATCTAAATGTATTAGTAAATTAATTGCCTGTATAAAACCTGTATTATTTAAGGCAAGTACTGCATACACCAGAGAATATGGCAGGAAGAGTCTCATATAGTTTGTATGTAAATAGAAGCATAATAGCCTGACAATAAAGGTCTAACTGCTGGACTGCATGTGTATACTCTGGTATCATATGGCAATGTAGATTTGCAGTCATGTAATAGTACTGTTGTTTTAAGCATTACACGCCGTGCACCATAAATAGAATGAGTAGGAATGCCTGTATATGACTGGTGTAATCCTCAGAGGCCATTTAGTACAACTGAGAGACACACAGACAGAAAACAGGGAAAATGCAGACAACAAAATCCAAATAGTACATGCAACTGAGATATGAACTGTTTTTTTTAGCACACACAGCCATGGTTTGAATCCTGCCAGTTGTAGTCTGCATACAGAATCATACCCCACAACTGTACAGATATGTCCAGAATGTCCAGTAAAGTGGCCCATATCCATTGCCTGTCAACCTGTCCTGCTGGGAAATCAGTGGGATGACCCAGATGTATAGGCAGCAAACAGGAAATACAACTGATTGACACACATCTTTGAGAACAAAGCTGACACGCTAGCAACTCCCCAAAACCTTATGAGACTAAGAAGCCAGGTATGTCCCATTTACACCCCCATCTTGTCAAGCAGTGGCCAGAATGTGTACAGTAACAGAGTGAGATGTATGTGTATAATAGTAATGTGGAATCTGTTACTGTGTGTGACAACAGTCAGGTAGTGCTAACAAACATTTATCCCACAGGTCTGTCAGATACAAACACTGTGCCCAGAAATACAAGAATGATACCCGGTATTGGTACTGTTTACATTGGTATTGTATGGCATTGTGAGTGATGCAGTTGCTCTGAATAATGAGGTATTACTCATCACTGTCGTCCACACTGTCCTACAAAATATAACTATCTAGGAAATCTGTATAAGAGCGTTGTAATACAAGGTCAAAATGCAAAAGCACAGGATATTTATAAGACAGAAAGCAGATAGGGGGTATACAGCAATATCTATATAGCACACACAACTCTGATGGACAGTGTTTAAGTTGTAGCAGACACAGCCATGGTCTGAATCCTGGGAGTGGAAGTAGGCTGTATAAAGAATCATACCCCACAACTGTACAGATGAGACCAGAATGTACAGTATATGGGCCCATATCTGCTGCATGTCCCCCTGTCCCCCTGGTACATCTGTGTGATGATCCCAATTGTTTAGCCAGCAAACTGGGAATACAAGTGATTGTCCAACATCTATGTGAACAAACCTGTCACTGTAGCAATTCCCGAAACTGTTAGCAGAGTAATAAGCCAAGTATGTTCTATCTACACCCCCATGTTGTCAAGCTGTGACCAGAGTGTGTACAATAACAGAGTCAAATGTATGTGTACAATACTAATGTGCAATCTGGAACTTTGTGTGGCAACATTCAGGTAGTGCTAACAAACATTGCTCCCACAGATACGTCAGATACGAACACTGTGCTGAGAAATAAAAAAACATTATACCCTGTACTGGTACTGTTTACTCTGGTATTGTAAGGAATTGTGAGTGTTGCAGTTTCTCTGAATAATAAAGTTATCACTGATCACTGTCACACACTCTGTGCTACAAAATATAACTGTGTAGGAAAGCAGGTATATGTGTGTGTGTGTCAAGTCACTAAAGGTTGAAGAGGGCAATATTCTAGATATGTCCTGGTATACCTGCATGTGGTCAACACATGGCCAGAGTCTGTGCAGAAAGTGTTGGATAGCTATGTGCAAAACATCAACCCGGAATCTGGGAGTATGTGTAGAAACAGTTAGTGTTAACATACATTCTCTCCACAGGTATACCAGGTAAGAGGTGTATACTGCAGGTAAAACCAGTTCATGTATAATGATGATGGCAGCCATATCACTGTGCAAACTAAGGCTATACGGTAGTGTAGTAAGACCTGTAAGGTACAGATAACAGCACTGACTAGGAATGTAATGTGGACTACAGGAATATACTAGTTGTTAATTGACATAATTCTCCCCCCCCACCATATCTCCAACAATAAACAACATACCCACCCCAACTGGTATGTAATGACTCCAATGTCCTGATAATGCCTTATTGTTTGATAAATATTTTAATTGTTCCCATGCATGTGCTATATTGAATTATTCCAACATTGGTGGCATGGTGCCATCAATGTACCTGCATGCTGTTCTTAATACCACTGTGGTCCCATATATGCATGTGTTCTGTTTGCTATGCAACTATTTTTTATCTGATGTCGGGGTTAATGGGAATATCTATGCATGCTGTTATACCTAATCCTGCAATGTGTTGACTATTACTAACCTACATATGATGATAATCTCAAAACACTATAGCATGTTTGGGAAGGCTGGTCCCAGTGGACCTACCTGTCCCACCTCAGCTGGCTGTGGCACCCGGCACCAGCATGCCTGGGTCCCAACCCGGGAACTACCTGTCCCTTGGTCCTGCACCACCTTCGGGTGGAGCCATTGCCAGGTCTGGGTCGCGGTGCATAGCGAGCTCAACCAGCAGCTTCGTGATCTGCTACACCAGATCGAGGGCTGTGTGTCACGACTAGAGGGTCAGGCTGGCTCTGCGACTCAGCCCCCAGCACAGCCGCTTTCGTGGCTGTAAAGGTGCAGTGATGACTGCTCATGAGTGGAGACATCAGTCACACTGTTTTCAGTATGGGTGTCATGGGCTTCCAATTTCCCAACACCTCTCCCCATTAAGGTGTTTACCCCCCATTTGTCACATACCACCCCTGTATGTGTCTTGTTTGTCTTGTCTGTTAACCTACCAAACCTACCTCCCCAAATATACCTACTATCCCTCCCCAACATCCCACTCTCACCTGAAAAACAAAAGAAAAAAAAGGGCAATCTGTCCCCCCCAAAAAAATCTTGCCCCATACATAGCTGCCCATTCCACACACGTGTCCACTGGACACATGTAGTCAGGTATAATTGGCATCACAACTTATTATTGTTGTCCTCACCCTTCTCCCAGGGGTTTGAGTGTCCAAATCTACCTCCAAATTCAGTGTATATGCACAGCTGTTGCTGTAGAAGAAATGGGCAGCTATGGACCTTCCCCACAACCTTCCTGCACATCCCTAGCTATTTTCCCTCTCTCTTACCTGCTTTGTGCCCCTTTTTCACCACTTTCCTATCAACCCTTTTTCTTTTCTTTTAAAGAAATTAGCGCGGGGGTAAGCGGGAGTAAGCACTTTTAACCAGCAGTAAGCAGATTTAAGCCTGTTTGCATGGGGGTAAGCAATGCCTACACAGGTTAAGCAATTTAAAAGCTAACTGAGTATAAGAAACAGTAAATGGAAGTTAGCAGTGCTTACCTCCACATAAACCTGTGCAAACCTGCTTACAACTGCTCAAAAGTGTTTTAATCACTCTGTATCCAACTGCTCTTGTTCTGCCCAGCAACAAAATAAACAACACCTGCAAGGCTCCCACCCAGGACCCTGCATTCCATAATCCAATTGCTTTACCACTAAGCCATGTCAGATATACATAAACCTGATGTTTATACAAACATATCATCCAGTCCAGTCATTCAACAGTACAGGGAATGTATTCCAACATGTAGATGTATGTATGTGTGTCTGTGTCTATATATATATATATATATATATATATATATATATATATATATATATATATATATATATATATATATATATATATATATATATATATATATATATATATATATATATATATATCTAAACAGATAAAACATATCTATATATATAGATCTCTATATCTATATATATATATATATATATATATATATATATATATATATATATATATATATATATATATATATATATATATATATATATATATATATATATATATATATATATATATATATATATATATATATATATATATATATATATATATATATATATATATATATATATATATGGGCATACATCTGTAGATAGCAATGGGAACATAACAAAAACATATATGCCCACATGAACCGTTAGTGGAGTTGAGGGGCCCCAATCAACATATGTATTGTACGAATAGGTATATCCCCCACAGCCAAACATGCCTGTCCTGCAATACACTACCAACTGTTGCATATCCCATAACCTGGCCCTGACACAACATGGGCACAAGATGTTTACAGTACTCCATCCCACCTGTATGATGCCAGGCTGATATCAGTAACATACCATGCAGTACAGTCTGGCTCCCAGAGGGAATGTACAATGTGGAAGCTATCAACATCCCAAGGATACATATATGCAGATACAGATATACATATATATGTATACATGTATATAGATATATATGTAACTACACATACAAATGCAGAGATATGTATAGTAAGATACATATGTAGAAGGTGCACACAATATGGAACAGCCACTATGCCTACAGTTACCACCTTAACAACTGGACACTGTATGAGCCACCCATACAAATGACAATCATTGCCTGCAACATATACCCACAGAGAGGTCAAAGGATATAACACCACACACAGTTTTGCATAAATGGGGAAGCTTTATTGGTGTACTGTTAAAGTTGTATATGCCATGTCACACAGCTGTTTAGACACTGACATCCATATAAACAGAGTAATGCAACTGTGAAACAGTTTACTAATACAGTAGTCCTGAAAGGTTTACAAATGTCTAGGCCGAGGCCTTCAAGTAGTACAATAGTAAAGACAGACTGGGCCACAGGATACCAAACAATCAACAGTAAGTAATGCAGATGTATAGTTCAGCAGCCTCTATCTACACTCTCTACACAGTCCCTAGGGGGTAGAGAACTCAGGTGACACAATGGGATGTAACTGTTACATAACAAGGCATAACTGGCACCATCACAAGCACACTGACAGACAGAACAGTCTGTATGGCAGGAGGCGGTAGGCCTGCATTTACCCAAGGTAGATTGTATGGTAATGTACATCCAGATACCTTAAGGCAGCGTAGACATGTTGTGTGTGGGTGGTCACATCTGCTTTTATCATGTGTGCATTTGTATATTGACAGACATCCTAAGGACATCATAGGACAGTACCATTGCTAGCATGTAATGCTCCTGTGGACTACATCAGAGATATTGGCCAATATATCTGGACAGTCTGTCACACTCTGGACAGTCCAGAGGTATACACAGAACCCCTTAGTGCAAGACATGTGGACCAAGCCTGACAATGTGGATGTTAACAGCCATGTAGATGGGTATAACACGTAACTACTGGTATACATTTGCCCCCATAGGTTATGCATTCACACACCCCTGTCTGTCCTGACACATCATAACCTCTGATACGGAGGAGCCATGACTACATACTAGCCACTAGATATTGACATACATCTGTACAGCATCGCACTGCTCTGTCTGACATACATGACTGTTATGGTGGCCCAGCAGCAGTACATCTGGCAATTATCTGGACATGACATCTCACTGGTAAGAACACTAAGCTGCTAGGCATGTAACAACACACTGTGCAGGCTACAGGCAGACTGGATCAACACTGGCCTACACTTCCTATGGGGGAATGCACATGTACCAGCATGTATAGCAGGCTCTACAGGCATGTCACAGCACAGAGTATGATACACCTGTGTGAAAGTGCATAACCTCAAGCAATGTGAACACAGCCACAGCCACATATGGTAAGTTATCGTAATATTACAGTATATGGACTATCTGTGTAACACCATACTCATATGTGCCACTCGCATGCTAACCCTACATATACTGGGCCGCTCCACAGTGTTGTCTGAAGCCTGCCTGTGGTATGGGACATGTGTGTGTATGGTCCTACAAATGTGTAAGCCGATAGGGTAACATACAGTGGAGCAGCATGTAACATCAGATAGAACAGGACCACGAATAATGACATCTACCACAGTCTGTACACAGGCCAAAGTACATATGAACAATACACACAGTGTCGACAATCACCATGAGTACACAGACCTCAATACAGTACACACAACCATAGAATGTCCAGGTTATGTCATAAATTGGAACCCCTGCTACACATAACATGTGTTGCAGTCTGATATCTCACTGGCTTGTTATCAGATATGATGACACTAATTATGGTATACAGCACATATGCACCTCTTACTGTATGACATATATACAAAGGTTGACAAAGTTGTGGCTGGAGGCACATACACAGGGCCAATATTGACATGTTGCTGTGACACCCACATACATTTACTGTTGTAACAGGGTTTGTTGCAATATATATCCTATGAGGGATATGAAGTCAGTAACTCTCACGGCTGTCACCATCTACAGATTGCAATCCTCACATTACCTTCTGCAGTTTACAGACAGGTGCTCTGTAGGTAACACATGAAACAAAAGGCACCACGCACTGCCCAGTCTGCAGAATACCCTACATATGGGTGTTTCCTCATAAACATAGCACTGACATAGCAGCTATTAAAACATGGAGGACAGTCATATCCACAGACACCATGTTAAGCCAACAGAACTCCAAATTCAGTATAGCAGCACTTAAAGTCTGTAATCAAGCCAGGCACATAATCATCCTGTGTGTTTCCCTGTTTCCACAGTGTATGTTGTTAGAGATAGATCCCCAATCCATCTGAGACGCTGTTTGCTAAACAATGGCTCGAGTTCCTGCTCACAGTGAATGTAAAGGCCCAACACCAACATGATGTTCCCAGATATTGGAGTGTGTTTCCATGCAATTGGCTATGGAAATGTTACCACAGCTGTTCCACATGCAATCAGCTAGAGGATGGCTGCAATTTGTGCAGAGGCCATCAGCTGATCATGAGCAACACTTAAAATACACATGCTGCTGCCTAAGCACAGCAGGTGTAAGTCTCTGCATCCACCAGAGAGGGAGTGGGAGAGGCATACAGAGGCAAAGAATAGTCAGGGAGGGGTGAGAGAGTAAAATATAAGCATGTTTGTGTCACACACCTACCGTACAGTGTATCGAATCTGACGACTATGTAGCACTATAACATGTCTGTGCAGTTATTGGATGCACCACAAAGGTTACATGTTGAGGAGCCCTCAAAACGTATATGTGATGATGAGTGGCATTTGCAACAGGATGTGGTAGCTATACGGTAGGTGTAGTACATGTGCCTGTCCACATGAACAGGTGCCAGCATCAACACAGCCACACTCTCACTGGGACGCACACACATTGACACACTTGGCAGGGCCAGGAATACAAATCATCACAGGGGTCTTATGGAGATTATATGGGCAAAAGGCATGTGGAGGTGTCTGACATAAGACAGCATGCTTCAGTATGCCAGTGGGGGTTGTAGTGAGTGTGAATGTGGTCATACGCATCATACAACACACACATAGACACAGGGTGTCAGTACTGACATGCATGGGTGCACTGCTGCACGGGTGTGTTGTGGTCGACTGTGCCAGATGGCTATACAAGGCTAGTTGATGGATCTACCTTGGTATCAAGCCACATGACAATGGTCTTCATTGTGGCTCAGGGGTGTAGTGTCTGGATCTGACCACACAGGTGGGTATTGTATTCACCATCCAGTCACCTGGATGACTATTGCATGTGGCCAATGCTGTGCATTGCTTGCCATGTATGTGTTCCTTAGTCCATGACATAGATGGTGTCTGGGATGTGCAGACCTCCCACATGCATGTACAGTGACACGTGGAACTGTATCTGGGGTTTCTGGCCCATGTTGTGTACACAGATTGTTATCATCAGATGTGCCAGTCCTGGCCTCATGTGGCAGGAACTGTTAATGGATGGCAGGTTGACCCAGCACCTACATTGATAGCATGATACCGGTATGTCAGTGGCATCTGTCCATACAGGGCATATTTTCAGGCATGGTATGTCCTTTGTGGGTCACATTTGAAGGCACCACAGGTGTTACAGGGAACATGGGAAAGGTGCAGTGTCGGCATGTACATACCTATTGTACAGATGGTTGGGGTGCCATGCCCACTGTAGCCCACTGCGATCATACTATGGTTCCTATCAGTGAGCAATATGCAGGGTACTACCAACATAGCAACTGTTGCCTAGGCAAGTGTGTGTGCATGAGACATGGGTTGAGAGTGTTATCTGGGTAATACTAGGGTCTCTCACTTTGTTTGCCTGGCCTTGATGTCAAATGTAGGGGCATGGATATGCACCCCAACCTCTCGGCTATTTCACATCTGTTATCCCTGTACGGTGGACATTGTGATATATACTAGGGCCACCATATAAGAAATTTGCAAAACCCACTTCCCATTGACTCCAGTTGTTACACACTCAAAACCACATCCACACAGGATACGAATTACAAACACAGACACAAACACACACACCTGTCATGTCTGGGATTAGAACTCCTACCTAGTTAGTTCATTACACTGCAGTACTACGCAGTTATAGAATGTGACATGGATATTATTGGGGTACTCCTTCCCCAAAGGTGTATTTCACAGTGAATGACATCAGCAGGATTGCCAAAGTAGGGCATTTGAAGTGTAGTGAGTGTGACTAGCCTAAAATGCATTGTTCTCTGCACAGACATAGAAACACACACAGCTGCCATGTGTGGAGATAGAAACCCTACCAGAGTTCTATATCACACTACAGCATAAAGCAGTTATAGGACATACCACAGGGATAACTGGAGTACTCCTTCCCCAAAGGTGTATTTTACAGTGAATGACATCAGCAGGATTGTCAAAGTAGGGCATTTGAAGTGTAGTGAGTGTGACTAGCCTAAAATGCATTGCTCCCTACACAGACATAGAAACATGCACACAAAACACCCACAACTGCCATGTGTGGGGATAGAACCCCTATGAGGGTTCAATATCACACTAAAGCATGAAGCAGTTATAAGACACACCATGGGGATAACTGGAGTTCTCCTTCCCCAAAGGTGTATTTCACAGTGAATGACATCAGCAGGCTTGCCTAAATAGGGCATTTGAAGTGTAGTGAGTGTGATTAGCCTAAAAAGCATTGCTCTGTACACAGACAGAGACAGACACACACACAGTTGTCAAGTCTGGGATTAGAACTCTTACCTAACTATTTTATTACACTACAGCAGTACACAGTTATAGGACGCATCATGGAGATTACTGGGCTACAACCTTCCCAAAGGTGTATTTCAAGGTGGATAACATCAGCAGTCTTGCCAAAGTAGGGCATTTGAATTGTAGGAAGTGTGACTAGCCTAAAAAGCATTGCACTCTACACAGACAGAGACAGACACACACAGTTGGCAAGTGTGGGATTAGAACTCCTACCTAACTATTTTATCACACTACAGCAGTACACAGTTACAGGACACGCCACAGAGATTACTGGGCTACAATCTTCCCAAAGGTGTATTTAAATGTGGATGACATCAGCAGCATTGCCAAAGTAGGGCATTTGAATTGTAGGGAGTGTGACTAGCCTAAAAAGTATTGTTCCTTACCCAGTGAGACACACACACACACACACACACACACACACACACACACACACACACACACACACACACACACGGACACATGCATGGACACACGCACACACACACACACACACACACACACACACACACACACACACACACACACACACACAGTTGCCAAGTGTGGGATTAGAACTTCGACCTAACTATTTTTTTCACACTACAGTAGTACACAGTTATAGGATGCAACACAGAGATTACTAGGCTACAGCCTTCCCAAAGCTGTATTTCACAGTGGATGACCTCAGCAGGCTTGTCATACTAGGGCTATGGGGAGGCCAGTGTGTGTGCATAGGCCATAACCCATTCATCTAGGGGTTGACACAGCACATACAGGTACACACAGGGCCATATTCCACAGGTATGTGTATACAGCTGCTAGATGACTACTTCCTTGTAGAGTCATGTTGCACAGCTAGCACTTGCACCACATAGTCAGTACTGCTGACAGATATCATTGGCTAGTATCTACAGTGAGTGACATCTGTACCTCATGTGGTTGTAGCCATTTGGCTGTTTGCTGGGTGGGACAGGCCTGGATGGCTCCTTGTCACAGTCACTCTCTTCCACACATCTATGTATGTCTAGTTTTTATTTATTATTGTGTGTTGCCCTTGGATATATGTCTGTATTCCTATCCACTGTGTGTGCAAACCATGAGTGGTGCATACTGAGGAGTGTCTGCACTAACATCTGCAGCTGCCAGATATATCTGGTCCACTGTTATTTGCAGACATGGGCTTCATGTGTGCAAGTGTGTGAGCATGCCCAGTATGCCCTTCTGTATTGCATGTGTGAATCGATTCCAGGTAGCTTATACTCTGGTACAGAACTTTGTGTTGTACACCTACAGGTAGCAAACTGTTTCTGCAGGGTATCAGTCGATAATTTGGCAATATGGGGACAAAGTGTGCAGGGGAAAGTGTGCTGAAATGTTTCTGCCTGTGCTGCTTCAGCTACATGGTACTGCTGTTAGCAGAGGTATTCAGACATGTGTACTGTTATACACTGTGATGTTTTCTGTCCTCATGTACTGTCAGGTGGATATTCCTGCTCACAGTGATGTCTTGGGGGAGAAGGGTGACTGCAGCTGTGTGCGGTATTGTGGGTAGATGCCTACATATTCATGGTAGGTTATGCCATCCTGGAGGGGATGCTGCAAACACTTCCTGCTGGGTCTGTGCATCTGGTTCAGCACCTTGATACAGTGCTGGCAGGGGACCCCATACATGTACATCCATCAACATGACAGCATAGTCTTATATTGCTATGGCAATACCTCACAGCTGTACAGATTCACACAGGTTACCCAGAGGCAGAGGCCATGAGTCAGGACATTACTCCTATTGTGGTGTGCAGACAGGTATGTAGGCACCCATTTATGTGTTTACAGCCAGGGATAGTGTGTGCACACAGATTTGTGTCGGACCTTGCACAGTTCATGCTGCCCACGCTCCCACCCCCCGCAGTTATTCTCTCCTTTTCCTTACATTATGCACACATTCTCTGATACTTTCCCTATGGTTATCACCCCATAACAGCTGTGTGTCATTGTTGGTTGACAGTTCATGCAGTGGAACATGGTGGACATGTTATTGTGGTTTGTCCACATGGCCTTGCATATGGCATATGTGGAGTGTGTTGTGTTGTTAATTGGGTGTCCATGACATAACATGCATTGGCAGTAGGTGTGAGACACAGGCCCTTGGCAGAGACCTGTGGGCCATTTGCTGTTGATGTGGGACAGATGTGGCAGGCCATTGCATTCTGTCTGTAGTCTCAGATCGTCATGCAGTATATTCCCCTGGGGTGACCGGGTAGGTGTGCTAGGTGTTCATGCCACTACCTTCTATCAGCCTTGATCGGTCGTGTGAATGCTGGCAGGGTGCTACCTACAGCTGTTGACACACCTGCATGGGACACCTGCACTGCATGCTGCATTCTTTCGCTATTGCCATATACAGCTGGGGTCATATTCTACCCATTCCCCACAGCAGGGGTACAACCAGAGAGGTATCTGTGGGTGGTGTTTGTATGAGCTGGGTGCATGTGTGCTACGGACACTACTTGCATCTGACAAACAGATATGCATTGGGCATTCCAGTTATGCTTGCATGTGCAGGTACATCAGCTGTTTCCCAATATATCAGTCCTACCTCCTTTGTGATCTGCTAGTGTTTGGGCAGACAACACCGGTATCCTCTACTACAGGACCAGATAATGTGATGCATACCTGTTTGTACTATTCCAAGGGTGTGTCCATTTCACAGTGACGCAATATATACTGTATGTCTGGGGTACTTTTCCTTGTGTTCTACTTGTATATCTAGCCCAACAGCCATGCCATGTCCGTCTTTCAGATGGTGACACATATTACCACCATACATTTGCAATGGCTTACTGCTAGCCTGTGTTATACTGGTGGGGATTGTGTTTGGCACTGCAGTTGTGAGGCCTTGTCCCTGTCATCAGCGGTAGTGGGCAATGGTCACCAGGTCTTACCTCAACATGCATACGTACCGACCACTCTCACACAATATGAAACATACACTAACCTAACACACACATACCTGCATATTGTGCAGATGCTGCTACCTTGACCACCTCTGTGCATCTGTGCTCTACTTGTATTATACTTACACATACATGTTCCTACATTTCTACATAGGGTTGTAGGGGGGGCACACCTGACTGTTATGGCGTGTGTACATCAGATTGAGGGGGTACACCAGACCATTACTACATACATACGTAGGGTTGGGGATGCACACCTGACTGTTTCTACATTCCTACACAGGATTGGAGGGGCACACCTGACTATTTATACATTTCTACACAGGTTTGGGGGGCACACCTGACTGTTTCTACATTTCTACACAGGATAGGGGGCACACCTGACTGTTACTACATTTCTACACAGGATTGGGGGGGCACACCTGACTGTTATTACATTTCTTACTACATTTCTACACAGGATTGGGGGGCACACCTGACTTTTATTACATTTCTACGTAGGATGGGGGGGCACACCTGACACTTGTACACATTTGCTATGACTGCACTGGTATGTCATGTACTCCATTTCATTCTGTATTCTAACCTATCATGCTGACTAGAGGCATATCAGTGTACTACAGTTCTTAGCTTTGATTGACCTACATATTAACCAAGTGCTGGTTCTGATAGTATGGACAGTTTTCCTCATATTTTGGTGGACAATGAGTATGGTAGTTCGCAAAATAGTCGGAATCCTATTGCCAGAAGGATACAACAGACTGTTGTTCAGCAAGGTGACTGTCTAGATAATATGCCAAACTTAAATGAATGGCTGTAACAAAAAGTTGCTTTTAATAATTTGAATGGTGTTAAGGATGATACTAATTTATCCTATGTTGGTAATTTACAAAAGTTAAACGAGTTTTTGTTCAAATATAAGACTTTAAATATGGATAATGCTTATTTGAAAGAATGTATTCATTTAAATATTGTGCCTAAGGGCTTACATGTTTGGAAGTTCCCAAATAATGTCAAAGAGGGGACTAAATATTATGATGAATTAATTAATATGTTTGATGGTTGAGGCTTCAGCCTCATGAGAGCAATTATCAGGAATAATGAAAATGAAATGAATGCATTGATGGAACAAATTGATATAATTAATGGAAATATTATGAATGATCTATTATTTACAGTAGATAAAGAGAAAAATAAGTATTTTGATTTAAGAAAACAAATAGATAACAAATGTGTTAGAATATTTAATAGAAAGAAAAGGAAGATAGTTAGGGATAAGTTTGAGTATGAAAATCATACTCATTATCCAAAACCAAGAGTTATATTTAGCTATACAACACATATCCATCCTGGGTTGGATGGAGGTAGGCAGGATGATATGGGTCCAGAAAATAGTGAAGTTTACAATGAGTGCCCACAAAATGGATATGACCCTTTAGAATCCCCCCCCTCTGGAGATCTGAGAGGATAAAGAATCAGCAACATGGGAATTTCCCTCAGAATGGATGGAGGGAGAGAGGCAGGAGATGAGTTTAAACATTATTCTAAATTGTGAGGAATTAAATGATGGAAATGTTGGTATTAATAGTATTGAATCTATTTCAAATTGTGAAGAATTAAATAGTGAAAATGATGGTACTAGTGATATTGAACATATTTTATGGACTCGGGATAATTTTAATATATTTAATTATGCTGATGTGGAAATTAATGATCCATATTTTAATTTGTTTTCCAAGGGTTTAAATTTCGTCCCTAGAACAAAATGTGATATTAGTAGGCTTGTAATAGAATTGAAAATGTTTACCAGAAAGACAAATTTTGAATTACTTTGTGAGGATACTTCCAATACAAGAGTGGAGGTTGATGTACTAAAAAGGAGTGTATGGAATCCACCTATACATCCACAGTTAAAAAACTTTGAAAATATAATGGGAAGTGAATTAAGACAAGCTATAAAGAAAAATAAATTTACACCCAACCTTACCCTATCAGAAAGGGGATTACTACAAGAATTAAGGAACAATAGGAATTTGAGGGTTATGAAACCCGATAAGGGTGGGAGGATTGTTTTGATGAGCAATATTATGTATGAAGCTAAAATGTTGGAAATTTTACAAGATGAAATGAAATATGATAGTATTTCTAAAAATGAGATTTACATAGGATATAGAAAGATTTATTTAGCTTTATATGACTTATTCTTAGAAGGTTTTATTGATAAGCAAATGTTTGAATTTTTACACAATATGAAACCTAAGATACCTTTAATTTTCGGAATTCCAAAGGTTCATAAAAGTGTATTAACCCCCCCACCTACGTCCTATTGTGGCAGCTGAGGGTTCAGTTATTTCCCCACTAGCTAGATATGTGGATGTTAAATTAAAAAATTTGATGATGAGAGGTGAATCTTTTTTAAGAGATTCCTGGGATTTGTTGAGAAGTATTAAACAAGAGATGTTTCATGAGAATCTCACATTTGTAACAATAGATGTAGTAGACCTGTTTGGATCTATACCACATGAAATGAGTCTACAATGGTTTGAAGAAGCAATAAGATTCCCTGGTGAGCTTAATGATCATGATATATATATATATATGTTTGAACCTGAAGGAGATGGTTTTGAAATACAATGATATATATTTTTTAGGGGGAATATTACCACCAAACAAGTGGGGTGGCGATGGGGACCAGATGCACCCCTTGTATGCTAATTTGGTCCTTACTACATGGGAAAGGAAGAATATTCTTAGTAGTGAATATAGAGATAGTTGGGTGCTGAATAAGCGCTTTCTAGATGATATAGTTATTTTTTGGCAGGATAGTATGGAAAAGTTAGATGAATTTATACAATACATAAATGATTCCACAGATTTTTTAAAGTTTACTTATGATATTGGGACAAATGAAATGAATTATTTGGATGTGAAATTAATAAAAGATGGGAAAACATTTAAGTCAAAAGTATATAGAAAGAAAACATATTCTAATTCCTACTTACATTATAGCAGTGGGCACCCCTTGTATCAGAAAAAGAGTATTGTAAAGGGACAATTCATCAGAATTTGCAAAATGACATCTAATGAAGAAGATTTTCAAGAAGAGTGTGAATTTCTAACTCAGTTATTCGTAGAAAGGGGGTACCCAGTTGAGCTTTGCAATAATGTAAGGAATGAAATACTCAAGGAACGGAAAAATAAATTTGAACCTATTTTAGGTAAAGAGATGGTACCCTTGGATAACAATTAAAATAATGTGAATATAGATGAATTAAATTTTAAAGATGATAGTTCTTATGGGAGTGCATTTGGTACAGATTTTAGTGGGGATTCAAAGATTATTTATAATACCCTTGAAAGAGAGTGGAAAAATTTGGAAGTTTAACTGATTTAAAGTTAAAGAACAAGGAGTCATTAAAATTTATATACAGGAGAGGGCTTAATATAAAGGATATATTCATGGTTCATTATGATAGCCATAGGAAGACTACAAAATTAAGGGGTACATACCCATGTGGGATGTGTAATCAATGCCCATTAATGGCTAATAAGGATTGCATATATATTGAATCCAGGGGGAGAGAGATTATGGGTAGGACTCACAGTACTTGTGATACCCAGGGTGTAGTATACAATGCAATTTGTGAGATATGTTGTGTTTTTTACGTTGGTAAGACTGAGAGGAAAATAAGGAGGAGGGTTTATGAGCACATGAATGCTATTAGAAATAAGAAAGAAAGTAATGCCTTGTTCAGACATAGCATAGCTTGCCATTTGGCGAAATATAAGTTTTTTGTTTTAGAAGAAGTGCCGAAAGATGAAAGGGGTGGTATGTGGGAAACCAAGATTGAATATCGTGAATTGTATTGGCAAATAATATCGGAAGCTAATAGATATCCAGGAATAAATGATGGTATTTCCCTTGTACCCGTTTTAAAAATGAGGGCAGCTAGATTATAAATTTATATATTTATACATACATTTTATGAAGTTTTTATTGTTTGATATAAATGTTTTTTAATGAATTTTTAATGAATTTATGTAACAAATTATTTATTAGATAATTATGCATTTATATATTTATTTACATTAATTCCACATCTAATTATATATATATATATATATATATATATATATATATATATATATATATATATATTATATATATATATATATATATATACACACACACATATATATATATATATATATATATATATATATATATATATATATATATATATATATATATATATATATACATTTTTTTTTTTTTTTCAGAATCAAGTTATGTTTAGTTTCAGGCATTTTGCCTCACTAGTATAAAATGCTTAGTTAGACGACATGACTTGCTTACTTGTTTTGCACATTTGACCATTTGGTGGCACTATCATCTAGGGAATGTTATACAGAAGAAGTTATATGTATTTGTATTTAAATTTGGAGAGTTATATTTTTATTCTCTTTTATATACTTGTTTTTAATATCCATTAATGATAAGATAGTTGAAATTTATATTAAATGATTCCATCTTTGCAAGGAGCTGAATAATCTGGGTTCCTAGAAATAAATACGGTGTTTAGCATCTGAACCGGCAACTGAAATGGTATGGTTACATATTAATGAGATCTTTGACATTTTAGTGGTCCTATTGGATATTTCAAATAGAATGAGAGTATATGTAAGGATGTTTGAAATTTTAGTGTTTGTCTGATGAAGTCTGTATTATGAGATGAAAAACGCGGTGATTCGTTAAGCGTTTTGCGTTTTTTTTATTAATAAACAGTTTTACTTCAAGGTTGGATGGCTGGTGACTGGTTTTGTCTCCTGCAGTGCTGGTGTTGGATTATTTAGTCATTATATTGGCACTGGTATCTCCTTTATTTGACCTACAAATTAGTTTATGACTTCCTACCCTTCAGAACTAAGATCCCACTGCCTGATCTGCTGTAGTCTGTCTGTGTAGGCCTTGGGGGGAGGTTACCCATATGCATCATTCAGAGGCCATAGCACAACCTTTGTTTGTGTTTGTCTACACCTGTCCTGCTGGCTGTGACTGTTGTTGGGCATTTGAACCCCCCTGACTGGCATGTGTGAGTCACTTACCTTGTGGGTGTTCCAGTATTGAGGGTGGTGCTGCAGGGCTGCTTATGTTGGATGCACATAGTACACTCCCTACACATGGTTCAGCACAGGTAGTGTCATGTTTGGCATCCTTTTTACTGTATGTGAGTGTCAGAAAGAGGTGTTATTCCCTGGGTCCCTCCTATGTCAGTATATGTGCTATGCGTTACCTTTTTGCCAAGGCCAGGGCATACTGGGCATGCCTCCTTCTGCCTACTGGGGCAGGCTCAGGTTGTTCCTCCTCCGAGTCAGTCTGTGCCTGTGCAAGCCTTGACAATGGTAGGGAGCTGTGTGGCCTTGCCCCATACTGTTCCTGTTGCAGCTTTTTCCACAGGATCATACTGCGTAGCATGGCACATACAATGACAATTTGGGTACATGCAGCTGGTGAGTACTGCAAGGCTCCACTGGATGTATCCAGGCACTGGAACCATGACTTGAGCATCCCAAACCCACACTCTGTTATAATTAGTGTCTGTGCGTGTGCCTCATTATGGAGTTCTTGTTCGGGTGTGTGTGCATTTCTAATGGGTGTCATCAGCCATGGCTCCAGTGTGTATCCAGCATCCCCCACTAGGTGACCATGAGGGATGTCCCCATTGGCAAATCTCTGGTACAGCTGCGTCAGATGCCAGATGTGGGAATCGTGATAGCTTCCAGGGCAGCCGGCACACACATTCATTATTATGCCCTGGGCATCGCACACAACCTGGCAGTTGATGGAGGGGAAGCCCTTGCAGTTGATGTAGACCCTACCCCGCTCACCAGGTGGTGCTTTGATGCATATGTGCATGCAGTCTATAGCACCCAATACCTCGTGGTATTCTGCTATTTAGTGGAACAGTTGCATATTGCTGGCCAACGCCTCATGGGTGTTGGGGACATATATGTGCTCACCAGCATGTGCTGACATGGCATCCAGGAACTAGTGGAGTACCCTGGAGGCTGATTCCTGTGAGATCCCCATCATATGGTGTCGGCTGGCTGATTGCTATGCCGAATAACAGGATCACGTGCACAAGGGTGAAGCGTCTTAATAACAGTTGAGGACGATGCACGTGCTGCAGGGAGTGACTGCGTAGTAAAGGCCTTAGCGCTTTAACAAGTGGGACCACAGGTAGCGCCTGTAGGGCACAAAATGTAGTCTAAAAAGTCTATATAAAAGAGGAAGGGACAGGATATCCATGGAGAGAACAAAGAGATAAGGGAGGGACTTGCCTTTTGAGGACCCAACCCAGTTTGTCTTTGTTTTGAACTGCCTTTTATTGAAACTTGAATCATGGTTTTGACAGAGTCACTTGTCAGTAAGAACATTACAAGGGACCTTGACCGCTCAAAAAAACCTTGACACAATACGGTGTGACAGAAAAAAGTCTGGTGCTTAAATGTAAACCTTAAAACCATATGTCTGCCACAGGGCTTGCAAACTGCAGGAACAGAACCACAGTTGAGGAGGTAGTGGCTGTGTGTCCAGTCGCAAGCACCTACAAGTGGTGTCCCACAGGGCCTCGGTCCTGTGTCCCCCTATTGTTTGGCATGTCTACTCAGATTGTACAGGCCAACATAGACTTTGACAAACAACAAAGTTTGCACATAGTTGCAAATCCAAGGGCCAGTGGAAAGTGCAGTGACAGACACGATATCCTTCGCTGGGAGACTCAGAGAAACAGATAGTTGGTGCCAGAGCCATGGTAAAAATAAGCGCCAAAAAAAAATAGTCATACATACAAAAAAAAACCACAAAGTACCATATCCACCATAATCCACTGGCAGGTTATCACATAAGGGGGAAGGGACCCAGGGGGACCTGGGGACCCTTTTTGACAGTGGCTTTTCACTAAAGTGGATAAGAAAGACCTTAGAAATTGCCACACCTGATCCCACCTGGATTCACAGGATTCATCAGTGAGTTTGTATTCCCCTGTACTCTTACTCTTCAAGACTCCCTACATTGCCTGATTGAGACCAATGAATTCGTATTGTATCTGCAGCCCGATCTGCAGCAAGACCCCAAAAAGTTCCTCTCCTGGCCTCCAAACTCCAATCTCCTGCCTGATGCTGCCAGAAAAGAAGAAACTCAACTCTTATCAGTATCGCAGCCCCGCTTGTGTGTGTGCCCTGACATACTGGCCTGACATACAACCGGAATTAGACAACATGCATGAATCTCAAAAAAATCCAAAATCCAAACCAACCAAACCACTACTTAAACCGACTTAACCATAATAACTGATATAAATGGGAGGATTAGATTTCAGCAGAGGCTCCTATGCTGTGGAATAAAATCCCGGTCCATGAGAATGAGAGCACCTCACTGACTCTGTGAGAAATCTGTCCAAGAGAAATCTAGACCTGTGGATGGGAGATCATAGGTTTACCCTATCTGCTATACTGCTCACTGCTGGACAGAGGCACAACAAAATTACTTTTTTTTTTTTTATTCATGGGGTGGTGTAAGCCACAAAAATTTGGGCTAGGCTTATAAATGCCTTAGAGCAGATAGCCTAGTATAAACCTATGAACCTATGAACCTATATCCCCAGTTGACCTTTGGAAGGTACCTGTAGCTAGCATTCATAGGCCTACACATACCTTGGTATCCACTGGGATGGGTTCCCCTCTGTTAGTTCTATGTGTCAGGCATGGACGGCACAGCTCAACGATTTGCTGTAGGAGGTCCCTGTCCACCCTATAGTGCTCCAATATCTCCAGCTCATGTAGCCCCTGGAAGGTTACCCTAGTTCTGTACACTCTTCTCTGTCTCCTCAATGTGGGTCGGTCTACACCATTCACATCCTCACCAGCCTCAGCATCTTCCACAAGTTGTTGTATGATAGCTATTGCAGCCCCTATCATTTTGTTGTTTTGTCTGTTAAACCTTCCCCGCTTGTATACACCGGTGGTGTAGAGTATGGGAAAAAACAGAGTGGAAGGGGTTTGCATAGTTTATAGTAGTGTTCTGGGCTGGGCTGGTCTGCTGCCTGTGTAATTGGCTGATTCTGATTCATTTCACCTGCCAGCTATGCTAGTTCTTCTTGATTAACTTCCTACTACTGTTTTCCCCTCCCATTGCCTTCCTGTTTAAGCCCAGGGGCACGCAGCACAAACACAATGCTGAAATGTGCACAGAGCTGCTATTTCCTGGTTTACCTTTTTTTTCTTCTTTCAAACCCGGTGCGCAGCACGCACACCAGCTTAAGCAATGTAGAGAGTGCTAGGCAGACTTAGACACACACCCTTGCCTAGTTGTGCTTAGCTAGGAGCAAACCTGAGCCACAGGGCTTCAATTCACTTACAGTATGCCTGACACCCCCCCATGATGTCAGCTAACTCCTAGGCTTGCACCAAGCTATTCTTGCTCTTACACTTTTGGGAGCTGACTAGCATGCTGGGGAAATCTGGGATTCACTATAATTTCCTTTATTTGCATAGGATCGCCTGCTAATGCATAGTTACATGTCTCACACTGAGCCTCCCCCCTTAGCAACCACTACTTACTGGCCATGTTGCCTTCTGCCTGTCATTGCCTTTAATGGCAGAATAGTGATTTTAGTTAGAATGCTTATTTTAGGTTTCTTTTCTTATTTTCTTCCAGATCCCATTTGCGCGCCGCTGCCCTACACTTAAACAACCGAGATCGGCTAAAAAAAGTAAACGTTGATATTATTATTTTTAAGCTGTTTTCAATGCCAATGGCCTTATACTTGGCCATTGTCATCCTTTCTGAATGATATGCACCCTTTATTTGGAGCTGTCACGGCTCCGTTTTGGAATTTGCAGAGATGTACTCGGTTACTAACTGAGTACATTTCTGCAGATTACACTAGTCCTGCATGGCCGGTTTCCAGCTTCCTGAATCACAAATTCATCTCTTTTGCATGGATTTCTCCTGCAAATGGGGTAATTTGCATACAGAGGCTGAGTCCATGCAGGATTAGTGCAGGAGCGCTCATGCATGCCTCTGCAGAATATTCCTGGATCCCATGCAGACATACTGCCTGCTAGAGCTCCTGCACTAATCCTGCATGCCATGCAAGGCTTGCAGAATCTGGGGGACTGTTCACATTTATTACTCTATTGTTGCTTGCTCTTCTTTTTAAGTTTAAGGGAAATCATTTTACATTTTTTTCCTATTTTTAATATTCCCCTGTTGAATATTTTTCATGGGTTTATGCAAAATAACCCTTGATCTTGAAAATCAGATTTTTCATTGGCTAGAACTTCATAAAATAATTAGTGTCAGTCTCTTCTGACATCTTTTTCTGTAAGCATTTTCTCTCTCTTCCTTCCTCCCATGTTTTTTTTTTCTAATTTTAGTTTCTTCTTCACCTGGCTCACCCTCTCCTCCAGGTTCTTGCTGTTCTTTTTTATATTTTCTTCTCTTTAACCTTCTTTTTTCATCATCTATTGTTTGCTTTTGGCAATTTTTCAAAAGTGCCCCTTTTTTAGACAGTCTACATTCAGCCCTACACATTCTTGCTGTATGTCCTTTCTCTCTTGCTACAATCATTAAATAAATGAGAAAAGTCACCACAGAAGAAATATGATTTAGGCTGGCCAGCTTATCTCAATATCCCTCTATGACTAGCCGCAGTAATACAATTTGGCAAGTGTTTCATTATGTGTTCTTCTCACATTTCGGAATGGGTTCTAGCTTCCGCTATCTTTTCCATAAGTTTCTTTTATCTCTAACTTTCATAATATTACCAACAGTTTCATGTAGAACCTACATGCAATTTAACATCCTCTTATTCTAGTTCATCAATTCTGAACTGCAAAGTAACATTTTTTTTAACATTTAAGTTACTAGCAGAAAACAAATAGTTGTTCAATGGATAAATGTCCTTTTTGTTACACAGTTCCAGAAATTTCATCATCAATCTCTCAGTTTCAAATGTTCAGTCACAAAAAGTCTCTGACCCTGTGTGTATAAAAGAACACATTTCTTAAGATTTAAACCCTAAATTTTCTTTATTACAGTGACATTTGTTCTTATTCTCACAGTTGGTCTTCTCTTCTTTTCCTAAACAGTCTTAAAAAATATTTTTTGCTGCTCTTCTTTTTGCCTGATGTTACTGCTGCACAAAACTGCTTTCCTCTTTTACTTTCTGTCACTGGGGGTGCTCTGTAAGGTTATGGTGGTGTGGGGTCAGACTAGTTTAGTTGCTAAGGGTGAACATTTGTTAGTATATAGAATTTGAACGTTAGAACCTAACAGAAAGTCTAATCTTTGACTGGTAGACATTTAGCTTTTTGAAGTGTTTTTGAATGATGTTCTTGTTTGAGTGAGAGAATAACAAAGTTGCATATTTTATTCATGAGAGTTTGAATGAGAGTTGAATTTCTGTTTGAGGTATCTGCTATTATTGAAGGGCATACTCAAGTTGTGATAGCAATGTGCCTTTCCATATAAGCTATTCTAAAGGACTTTGAACAAATGGAGAGATTTTGTTTGCCAAGAGCTGAACAGTATTGATTTTTTTAATGTGTAGATGGGGGGGGGGGATCAAGGCAGAGAGTTAGAAATTAAACAAAATCTGCGTGTTAAATAGCTATAGTATTGCCTTCTTCTTCTCCTTTTGACTGCTCCAGGTAGGGGTCACCACAGCATATCATCTGTCTACACAACAAGTGGCAGTAGAGTTTATACAGTGTTGAGTTGCCAGCCCCCACCCCCAGCCTTCCTCAGAAGGCACACACATGCACACCTAGGGCCAGTTTAGAATGTCCAATCCACCTTCAACAAGTCTTGGAAATGTGGGAGAAAACCCACTCGAACACAAGGAGGACATGCAGACTCTGCACAGAAGGCACACCAGCTGAGAATCAAACCAAAGAATATCTTGCTGTGAGGTGACAACAGTAACCACTGCACCACTGTGCAACCCTAAATAGCTATATTATTGTAATCTTTGATTTCTACTGCATTTGTGATTTTGATCAGTTTATGTTTGGTTCCAAAGAGCATAGTTTTAGTCATTGATGACTTTAGTAGCAGTTTTTTGTGCTTGATCCATGGCATTGGAAAGAATATGAGGGATTAGTTTTATTGGAATAAGTCAACTCATTAGCATAAGAGAGTAGGAGAAGATAAGCGAGATCAAAGGGAAATTTATTGATGTAGATGGGGAAGAGAATTGGAGGCAGAATGCATCCTTAAAGGATGCGTTCTTTCAGATTAATTAATGGTGAGAGTTCAGAGTGAATTTTGACTTCTTTTTACTTTTGTAAAGTAATAGAAAAAAAAGATAAATAAACAAATAAATAAATATATGCATGTCCATTGTATATTCAGGTTCCTTCAATTTTATGGTTTATGTAAGTTTAATTTATTGAATGCAGCCTTGCAATTTTGACATTTTCATGTTTTCCTCTTAAACTTAATATGATTGTTCCTTCATCTGACCTTATGAATGGATTAATATGTGATGATTAATTTTCAAATGATAAACAGCCATTTTTTTTTTCAAAAACATTGAACTAGTTTACCAATTCTAAAATGCTTAAAAACATTAAAACATTTTATTCTAATGACTGCTGACCTTTAGCCTCTTATTGACATGTAAATTTTATCATCCAAACAGCCATGAAATGAGTTTGGCTCCTCTGTTTCAACCCTACACTATATATACACCTTTGGTACATTCAAGCTCAGGGGCATCTTCATTCCTATATCCTGAAGGTCTGTCTTTACCATAACCAGGGTCACCTGTATTTAGGGTAAAACAAAGTTATTCCCAGGCTGGGTAACTATGTTGCACTTCCACTAGCAGTGAAATACCATATTTATGTTTTGATCCCCTAACCCCAACTCCTGGCTTTTCAGTTCAGATAGTGACTTCTCAAGCATATTAGTCCAGCCACAGTATCCATGCAGCTAGGCAGACATATACTAAAGCATCATGGCTAATTATAGTCTGCACAATTTCCATTTTATCTAGGCTTTATTGCATGTCAGCCGAGTTAGCAGGCCCAGGATGAGTGCAGACATCAGTTGCTCACAAGTACTCTTTTGGGCTGGCTTCTCCAGTGCTTGGAGCATGCTTACTATTAGAATGTCTGAGTCATTGTCAGTGCTTCAGCCTTGTATTAATACAGCTAGCGTTTACGACAAAATATTACAAATTTGTCCTTTTAAGTTCATGAGGTGCACCTTGACAAATTCACCTAAGTATAAAGAATGATGCCCATTTTCAGAATAAATACATTACAGTACAGTCTATGATCCAAAACACAGCCTACTCTGGAAATAAAACATGGACAACATTTCTTTGAATTAGTGTACATTTTCTCATTTAATTTATCTAAAATTCATTATAAGCCCATATAACACCTACTGAACAAACTGTCTGCCTCTAACAACCCTTTATTGCACACTATCCATCTCACCTTCCTCAGGTTAACTAGCACTATGTCTGCTAGTCAACTCATTTTGATATTCATTTAAATCTGTAGCAGTGGTATAACCCCTTACAATTTTAAGAATGTCATTATTATAGCACTGTTGAAGACAGCAAATCAGTCTGTCCTATCAAAGTTCTATTATATTGCCTTTTGCTCTATGGTTAAAAATATTGAAAAGAAAAGTATACCTTCAAATTTTGGAGTATATTAAAAAGTTCACAATTCTGTTCCCATACAAACATGGTAGTAGGTCAGTTTATACCTATTATTTGCCTAAAGTGTGTTTGCTTTCATCATTTATCTTGGTTGCTAGCTACCAGTGCATTACTCATGATATTTTATAGAAGAGTAGTTTCCCCACAGTCTGTTCAGTTTTAACACAATCCTAATCATGATTTGTATGCATTATTCAGTGTATTGTCAGGCTGTTTAGTAAATTATCTTTTGTATATTATACCAAACTGAATTCCCTTAACACCCATGAAGTAAATGCAGATTCACTAAATATAGTTCAGTGTTTCACTTTCATTCACTTTTATTTTTAAATTAAGTACTCCATCTATGTAACTAACTAACTTACTAAGACAACTATATAACTAACTTACTAAGACAACTATATAACTAACTTACTAAGAACAATTATTTTCATGCCTCATGTACTCATGTATTTGTACTGTACCACATCTTGTTCTACCTTTATACTATATAACATTTTAGAATATGTAAATTGCATATTTTATTAATTTGTTTCTGCAACATGAAGAATAGGAATCCGATAATGTTGAAAGCCACAAATCTACTCAGTCATTTTATTTTGGTTTTACTACAAGTGCTTGAGTCTCAAGCACTTAAAGACCACTTTCTGAATAAGCAAATAGCTGCAGTACCTTACCCAAAGACATTATTCAAGATCGAGTGAGCTAAGTGCGGCAGCCATAAGGAGGGAAGAAAGGAGTGGAAGTGTAGATTAGGGTAACAGTTGAGAGGGAGATTTACCTTTATGAGGATTGAGGACTTTAGTATTATGGATGCGGAGGAAAATGTTAGGATTGGGTAGCATTCTGTGATTTTGGGTTTACAGAGAGGGAACAGAGTTTTAGGGTTAAGGAACAAGGACTCAGGTTAGGAACTGGGTGTGAGTTTTAGGGTTAGAATTGAGGCCCTGGTAATGTTATACAATTTAATAGGAGTGGAGGATAGAAAAGTTACACAGTTACATAGTTATGTAAGATTGAGCTAGTGGTAGTTAGAGCACTTACTTTTGAGGAAGTGGCAGAAAAAGAGCGTGTTGTGAGCTTCTAACATGCAAGCACTTGTAGTAGACCCACTTATTTTACTTTTCACTTTGTTTCTAAGGATCACATCTATACAATGACTATCAGTATCATTAAGGTTTTAAACATTATATGCCACATAAAACCTAGTCACATGTCCTGAAGTTAATAGGTAAATGTACTCATCTAGATAGACTCTGAAATTTCAGGATTAAAGCATAGTTAGGGCACTTATCTTAAACATTAAAAACAGACAAAATCTGAAACAACAGGAGATGCAGCTGAAGATTATGCTAATGAACTAATTAAAATATATTTTTGTCTAAAATGGTGTAAAATGTTTATGACGTCTGAAGGCAGGCTAACTCTTAAGTCTTGCTTTTGTTCACAATAAAGTGGTACTTTTGCAAGCACTTAAATTTAATCACAATTGCACTTCAACAGTCTTACTTCTTGAGCAAACATCTGGTACCTTTTAGAATTCCTCAACTGAGGGACAACTCTTTTTTTTTATTTTTGCTCCATGAATAAATTAGGGTTGTTGTGAGTAGTAAGCACCTTCCTATTTATTGTTGGTTGTCACAATTATAAATAGTATCATATTACTTCCTGAACAACAATGAATTGTAAACTTGCTTTGCATCAATGGTTGACTCTAACTTTGTCATTTCTCTATATAGACTAGTCTCAGCCTTGAAAAGGTCCATTGAGATCACTGCCTGCCCCAGTCAACACATTAGAAAATTAAATAAAATAAAAATATATGGACAGTTAAAAGAACTTTAGAACAATGCCGGCAATCAGCAGAAATGGTTCAAAAGAAAATAAAGATCTATAAGAAAACAAGAAAAGCATTCAATTTAATCTACTGATGAAGGATGAAATAGTAATGAATGTAAGGAGACTGCTGGAAATAAACAGCTGATATCATAGTAAAATGGTATAAATAAGGACAATTTGTTGGTTCTGGATGTATTTTCCTATGGAAACGAAAGAACACAAGATATGGGAACAAGACTGTAATTGCAGACTTGTTTCATCGACTAAAAACTCTTTATCAGTCACTTAGAGCTTTGGTACATGGGTGTAATGCATACCAGCCCTGCTATACTGCACATCAATATTTCTGAATACAGCACACTTAAATGAATATACCCAAACCATTCAGCTGTGGCTACAGAACAACATCAACTGCTGTTAGTCACTGTGTTGGAGATGTGGCTAATTGGCTTTCAAATTATAGAGTTCTCAAAATGAAGATATATTGTAGGTTAGCTGGAGAAATACCTACAGAGTTCTACAAAATGGCATTTGTAGGAATATTAGATTAGTTGGAAAATAAACAAGCTGCAGTTTTAAAGGCAAGATGGATTATAAATGTACTGTAAATCTTCTTTTGAAGCTACAACTTCAATTAAGAATGACACTTGTAGAACTCTGTATTTCTCCAGATAACTTGTAATCCATTTTCATTTTGAGAATTCTATCATTTTAAAGCCAATTAGCCACATCTCAAAAACAGTGACTAAAAGCAGTCAATGTCATTACATAGCCACATCTTAATGGCTTGGGTACATTCAATTAAATGTGTTGGATTCAAAAACAGTGCAAATTTTTTGCCAATAATGATGAAATACGCATAAGAAAGTGCTGAGAGGTGGAGCTGGGTAAGCGCTTTGTCTTCTGTCTCTCTTTACCCAGAAAACATTATAAGAGATGAAAAATTTAACTCCTAGTAGCAGGGCAGGTGGATTTAGAGATGTTTTCTTTGAGAAGGCTACAGGTACTACATGGAGCACATATGAATTCAAGACTAGAGAAATAGAATAAAAGGCAATATAAAACTTCCAATCAACACAAACAGTACAATGCCACATAAATGTCTCTAGAAACAAATGTCATCTGAATTTGTTGACCTGGACAGAACATTTACAACTGCACCACCAATTACTTATAGTTAACTAGTCTTTTCTTAATCTGCTGTTAGACTAGTCTTGGTGAAATGAAATACATAATGGTATTGTTATAATAGACTTTATTTATTCTTGCTCTTACTAAGCTTAATTCATTAAGTTAATCTTACTGACATTTATTTTACTGTAAAAATGTTTTGATATGCACTGATATATTTCTTCCGTTGTCTACGTAATTTCAGTAATCGTACTGAAGTGCATTTGTTTCATATGTTTAATTATTTGTGATACTGTTAATTATATTAGTTTTAGATGTGCATCACTTGGACTTCAGTAACAGCATTTAGTAAGCACTTAAATAAAACTGAAACTGAATCTGAAGTTTAAAATTAACTCTTAAATGCCTTACAGATGCAATAATCAACAATGAATCTTGTAACAATAAATTATCATTAGCTTCTCACAGGCTAATTACCTTAACTCACTGTACTGAATATGTTAACAATGTGCAAACAGATTTCTTTTTGGTGCTGTTTATAATTCCAAGCTATTTAAAAAAACGATTATACCTGAGTATAGTTTAAATTCAGTATTTTGCACATTCATTCTCAGTTTCCCTGACAGTTTCAATTATACTTTTGCATTATTGGCTCAGATTTATTTTCATACATTACTGTATCAGTTCTTTTGGTTTCAAAAGCACCACCAAATAACAAATTTTGTGTTTCTGTTCAACAGACAACCACTTTGAAAATAACCATCTTTTCTTTTACATACCGTATCTATGAAAGAAAGATCCTTCTGGCATAGAATCTATGCAATAGCTCAAAAGCAGAACAGTACTTCAATTCAATCGCATTGTCACTCCAAATGTATAACTTAAATACATTATATTTTCTTTGCATCTTATGATTCTGTTCTTGTCTCCATTAATTTTTAAATGCATTCTGAGATGGTTCTGCATTTTATATCTATTTCCATATTACATTCTCATTTTGTCTTATTTGTCTCACATTTTCTCTTATATACCTCTGTTTGCAAAATATATGTATTTTACTCGTGTCTTAATAGCAGTAGAGCTTGAACCTGCATTAAAAAGGCTTCAATATTTTGAATTTTCCATATTATGAATGGCACCTATATATATATATATATATATATATATATATATATATATATATATATATATATGGGTCTACCTGAAAACACCTACATGCCAAAACACAGACAACGAGATAACCGACACCACAAAATCGACAGTTCAAAAGCACGAAACTTCACATACCCGACAATCAACAAAACAAAACAAATACCATTTCCGAAAAATGCAGACACAACACAAACACACCAAAAATCTTACAAACCTACATTAAACCTTACATACTCAACTACCTTAACCCAACCCCTAACTCTAAGGTTTGTCACTATCACACACTCACCTAACCCGTGCCCTAACCCTAACTCACTTAACCCGCCCCTAAACCCTAACGTCTGTCACTATCACACACTTACCTTATCTGCACACTAACCCTAACTCACTTAACCTGCCCCTAACCCTAAAGTCTGTCACTATCGCACACTTACCTTAACATGTCGGTGTTCTCAGCATTGGGCTTTTCAACTGTCAGTCATCTCTATTGTCAATCTTCAGGTGTCGGTATTCTTGTCGTCGGCATTTTCAGCTTTCAGTGTTATCAGATAGACCCATATATATATATATATATATATATATATATATATATATATATATATATATATATATATATATATATGAGTCTACTGTATAATTTCGAAAATACACTTGTTCGAGATTACACAGTAGACCCTGGGTTACGCGAAAGTGCACTTAATTGAAAGTGCAGTTTCGCGAAACCCGCTTCAGTGAATGGGCTACGTACTTCAGTTTAGTGCAGTAGTCATGGACCTTAGGGTTAGGCACAAGGGCACAGGTCATTGTAAGGGGATAGCTAGTAGGGCTATCCCCTTACTATGATCCATGCCCTAACCCTAAGGTCTGTGACTACCGCACCACAGTGGAGGACATAGAACATTTTCCTACTGTCCTCCACTGTGGTGCGATACGTTCATAGAAGCAGTGATCACAAAAGTGCACTTTCGAATAAGTGCACTTTCGCATAACTGAGCAATCTACTGTTCTTTTTCAAATAAGTGGCATTTGATTAAAGCTTTTGCCACCCAAGAAAATTATTTTCCTGTGCCCCTGTCAAGCAGAACCACAGAATTGATCCCCGGGGTGAATTTCCTATCTCCCATCCAATCATTAACATTTTTCTTGAAGAGTGCTAATGAGGAGCATTGTTTGATATAGATAGGTAGTTTGTTCCAGAGTATGGGAAGTGTCTGAGACAGGAATCTATCCCTCTAACATGTTCTGTTTATTGTGGTGACAAGGTTTAGGTCCCTAGACCGTGTAGCTCGGAGGGATTGGGATTTCTTTACATGGAGCATGTCCAACAGCTCTGGGTTTGACATAGCTTTGTATGTTAGGCAGAGATTGCCTCTGAGTAGGCGATATGCAACAGAGTAAAGCTGGAGTTTTTTGAGACGGTCTGCATAGGGCATCTGTTTGAGGCTGGTAATCCTCTTTGTGAGGTATTTCTGTGGCCTTTCCAGGTGTTGTAGATGTCTTGTGAGGTACATACCAAAAGGGGCATTGTACTCTATAATGGGTCTAATGAGTGATGAGTAGAAGGGAACAATGCCCTCTTTTTTCCTGGATGAGAAACCTTTTGTGATGAGGTGTGCCATGTAGAAGGATTTCCTGACTACTGTGGCGATGTGATTATCAAAGTAGAGACTACTGTCCACCTGTGTCCCAAGGTCTCTTATCACACTTTCGGTGTTAAGTAGACTACTGCCTATGTGGTAGTTCATAGATACAGCGTTTTTACCAAAAGGGATGGCAATGCACTTTTTGGCATTGAGCTTGAGGTCATGGCTTTGACACCAGGCATCTGTCTCAGTGAGGCACTTTTGTAGTATGTCCACATCGTTAGGAGATTTGATTATGGTTCCTAGTTTGCAGTCATCTGCAAACTTTGTTAGCCAAAACCTTCTGTGTTAGCCTGTACTTCAGAGAAGTAGATACCAAACAGGAGAGGACCTAGGACTGAACCCTGTGGTACTCCACTTGTCACTGGTCTGAAGTTGGATTTAGAGTCTGCTACTTTCACAGTGTGTGTTCGGTCAGTGAGCCAGTTGGCAACCTATCTTGTAACATAGGGATTTATACCTAGTTTAGTGAGTTTGTCTATAATTCTAGAGTGGGAGATGGTGTTGAAAGCCTTGGCGAGATCTAAAGAGGCTGTGTGTACCACCTTACCCTCAACTACAGCTTTGGTGACCACATCAAAGAAGTCTATCAGGTTTAGGAGACATGATCTGCCTTTTACAAACCCGAACTGGATAGGGACCAGAGTTTGGATATTACCAATGTCATTGTTTATAAGTTCCATGATGATACACTCCATAGCCTTGCAGACCAGGCTTGTCAGGCTAATGGGGTGATAGTTCCTGGGGTCCGTGGTGGCTCCCCCTTTGTGGAGTGGGATAACTGTTGCTGTGCGCCATTCAGTGGGCACAAAGCCTGAGGTGAGGCTATGATTGAACATGGTACTTAGGTGGGGTGCCCGTTCGTTCTGTAGTTCATGTAGAACACAGCCTGGGATGTTGTCAGGTCCCATGGATGCTGTGTTCTTGGCTTTGGAGAGTGTGTTTTTTACCTGTGCAGATGTGATTACAGGTACATTGCATTCTTCCGGTATAGAGATGGGCCCTTTACGCGATGAGAGAGGGGTAAAGTTAGCACTGAACCTATCTGCCATGATGTTGGCAATATCAGTTGGTTCTGTATATTTAGTGCCATTGTGCTGTAACTCAGAGCAGATCTGAGTGTTGCCATTGAGATTCTTGACATAGCTATAGAATGCTTTGTGGTTGTCTTTAGAATCAGTGGAGATTTTGTTTTCATAACTAGCTTTGGAGGATTTTATGAGGGATCTCAAGCTTTTTACTGAGGCTGACCACGGAGTTCCTCCAATCATGGGATTTTACTCTTTTTTGCAACAGTTTCTTTCTTCTGTTGTAGAGTTTATTTATAGCAGGGGACCACCAGATTGGTTTTCTTTTTTTGGAGGATAGCATCTTGGTTCTGTTAGGGATTGCATAATCCATGCACTCGTGTAAGTGCTTATAAAGTGCAATTGTATAGGATTCAGCAGTCATATCTCTATTGTCCGTCAGCATGGGTGTCGTGAAGTTTGCCACTTTTGTCTTAAGAAGTGTGAAGTTGGCTTCGGAGAAACTTTTTACGGTGGTTTCCCTAATGAGGGATGGGGCTGGGATGTGGATGTCTAGGGTGATTTGCTTGTGGTCGGAACTGACCAATGAGAAATTGACCTCTGGTGTGGAACTCCAGTTACCCATGTTAGTAATGACCAGGTCAAGGATATTGGTGCCCCTGGTGGGGGTGTGGATATGTTGATCCAAGGCATTGGAATTTATGAATTCCAGAAAACGTTGAGCACAAGAGTTGGTACATGAGCAGTTTTCCAAGTTAATGGTGAGGTAGTTGAAATTGCTTATTATTAGGGTGTTAGGTTGTACCCTAATATTTTCAGTGTATCAAGAAATGAGGAGTGGGAATCCTGGGGCATGGTGGGGGATCTGTAGCAAGCTACATTTTGCATTGTGGTCTTGTCCAGAGTTAGTTGCACTTGGATAATCTCAGATGTATTATGCTGAGCAACTAGCCTGGAGGTGTGGGTATCCTTAATGAATATGGACACTCCTCCACCTTTATTGCTTCAGTCCAAGTTAGATGGCCGAAAGGTGTGGTATGAATTATAGCCTGGTAATGCAGGGGTGCTCTCTGGAGCCTTGAACCAGGTCTCTGTCATTGCACAGATGTTGATGTTCTCCATTTTAAGGAGTGCCTTGAGTGAGTGCATTTTGAGGTTTAGACTTCTAGCATTGAGTAGCATTACCCTCAAATTTTGCTTGCTTGTTCCTGTTACAGTGGTGAATTTGTCATTTGAATCTTGCCTAAAAAAGGCACTATAGGGGTTGCAAGAGCCTTAGCCATTATCTGGAATCCCAAGGGCGACAGGTGCAGGCCATCTCTGGCAAAGCATCGTGGTTTGTCGATCATGTCATCCCAGGCAGACAGATACTGGATCCCCTTAGAATGACACCAGAAGCTTAGCCAATTGTTGAAGTCAATCATTTTGTCCTTGTACTGTGGTATCATTCTGGGTGATGGCAGGATGCTACTCAAGGCTAGGGTCATACCTGCCTGAGCTACAAGATCAGAAAACTCCTCCATGTCTCTTTTCATGTAGTCCAGGGAGGTATGTCGTAGGTCATTCACAACAACATGGACAATGACAGAGTCATATTTGTACTTGCTGTGGAGTGACCTGAGTGCATGCATTATGTGGCGGATCCTGGCACCTGACAGGCAGCTGATAGTGACTTTCTCCTTGTTTAGCCTGGTGAGTGGAACATCAGTGTGCCTGACTATAGAGTCACCTATGACTAGAGTGTTAGATATGTTGTTATGCCTTATGGGCTGTGGTTGAGTGGCACACTGAGTTTGTGGGCTATGTGTCATTTGGGTTGTGTTGGGGGGGGTGGAGGTTGCTTGCGTTTCTACTTTGGAGGTCCCTGTTGCTTGGGTAGATTTTTTTGAGACCCTCCATGAATGTAGGTGTGTGTTTTGTGTTTCTATGTGTGTGTTTTGGTGATGTAGGTTTTCAGGGACTATGTGATGAGTGTGGTGTGGTGCAAGTGTTTGCCTTCTCCTCTTGACTGTCTAGACCAGTCTTGGGTGACGAGAGCTTTGCTTCCAGTTTGATTATATAAGTGCATCTCTCACAGGTTGTTGTGTTGGGTGGTACGAGGAGAGGGTTGTCTGTGTACATGAGGCAATTGCTGCATTGCCCCAAGATGCCCAGATTCATCAGGCAGACAGGTAAAAACACCAGGAGATGACCCTCAGACATGCCTGGATGGGTGCTTATTTGTTAAGTACTAAAAACTGTTTTCCTTTAGACAAGTGAGGAAAGTTGAGTGCTGTAGTAATTTGTAGCTTATTTAGTGCTTACAATGAGTTCTGAATAAGTGCTGAGCTCAAAGAAACAGATTTGAGTGCTGAAACTAGAAAACTGGCTAGTTCTAAGAAACAAAATTAAGCTAGAAGGCTTCCCTCCAACACAGAAAGGATTGGGGGCTCAGAAGCTTACAAAGAGTCCTGGATACAGCAAATCTGTATCTGGACTAGACAACTTATAGGAAAGGCAGGAAACAAGCTTAGAAATTTTTTTTTTTTAAAGTGGAAAAGGGAAAGGAGGAGCAGAAGCTAACTGGGTTGTCCTTCTCAAATGTTCTCCCTGGACTAGGTAGAATGACGTAATGACATTAGACAGGGAGGAGTGTCCCAGATCAAATTTACAGTAGGGGTGGGCAACTGCAAAGGCACCAAGTATAAAAACAGGATACCAAGAGGGAGGGAGGGTGGGAAACAAAAATCAGAACAAACAAACCCAACCAGATGCTTAACAATTGTAGAAAATTCTACTTAATACCTCACACACAGTGAGTAAAATAAAAGTGCTATAAATAACTCAGAAATAAGCAAAAAACAGGATACTTAATGTCATATATCTCAGATTCATTAGCTCAGAGCCCTTCCTCCGATTTCCTCTGATTAGCTCAGTGTGAAATGGCAGAAATAGTCACAAGTTAACTTCTTAAGTAACAAAGTTGAAACCTGAAACAACTTTAAAAAAAGCTTGAAAGAACCAATGAGGTGCTTATTCCAATGCGTAGTCCAGGCAACCCCAGTCAGCCAATGACTACAAACAATTCACTCTCACTGAAATGCTATACTGGCCTTGGCTAAGCTATGATGACCTGGGACATGTGCTCAGACACACAGCCTCTACTAACAAACAACTAGGCCCAAAACACAAGCCTGAGTATGGACAATGCTACACTATCAACACTATTAAGGTAGAAAAAAGTGCAGAAATGCTTAAACAGATAAAGGATCAATGAGACTCTAGAGAATGCTTTTAAATGCAAACAAGTTATGATACACTTTTAGCAGGAAATCAGAACAAACATACCCAACCAGATGCTTAACAATTGTAGAAAATTCTACTTAATACCTCACATACAGTGAGTAAAATAAAAGTGCTATAAATAACTCAGAAATAAGCAAAAAACAGGATACTTAATGTTATAGATCTCAGATTCGTTAGCTCAGAGCCCTTCCTCTGATTTCCTCCGATTAGCTCAATGTGAAATGGCAGAAATAGTCACAAGTTAACTTCTTAAGCAACAAAGTTGAAACCTGAGACAACTTTAAAAAAAGCTTGAAAGAACTAATGAGGTGCTTATTCCAATGCGTTTTCCAGCCAACCCCAGTCAGCCAATGAATATACAGAGAGAGAGAGAGAGAGATATCTATAAACACTTTAATACACAATAAACACACAGCATCAGTGGTGCAACAGATAGCACACTCACTTTTGATACAGAGGGTTATCGGTTGTATATGCACACGAGGTAGATGGGAGTGCTGTACTCCTGCTTGTGTCATCATTTGTATGAGAAATTAAACTGAGATCCCATTTTCTTGAGTTTGTGGTAGCTCAGGAGGATATAAAAGATACCATGGCACCTATTGAAAAGAGTAGGAGACTTTTATTTACATATTTAAATTTTATAAATATACATATTTACAAAATTATACAATTATTTAAATAATTTCATTTAGATTTTTCTTTGTACAACCTGTTATTCTTAAATACATTCTTATTAATTTAATCCTCACTCCTTCTCCCATAACCATAATTTGTTTTTTTAATATTATTCATAATACCATTTCCCATTAAACACAACTTCATTTATTCTTTCATTCCTTAATACCCATTCTACATAAAACAGCTTTTATCCAAATTTAATTTTGACTCTTTACTTATTTTCTTACCATACCCATATTGTAGTCAATCATATCCATATTTATATGTCTTTAAAGTCTCTGAAAAAAAATCCATACATAATTTATCTCACAATTTGTTTACTCTCTTATATTTGAAAAAAAAAAACATGTTCTATGGATTCTGCTTCACCACAATGCAGACAACTTATCTTGGTTGTCTTTTCACATGGCACATTAGTTTTTACTGGTATTTTTTTACTCCCAATCTCCATAAAAAATATTGACATTCTGCTTTAAAACTACACCTTTTATTTCTTTATTTTATTGCTTTAATTGTCCCTCTGGTACATTTTCCCATGGATTAACACAAAATATTGTTTCATTATGTTTTTTATAGAATGTTTTTCAATCTTCTTCTATTTCATCAATCTTTATTTCGACAGGTTTATCTTTTGTTGATAATTCTCTATTTCTTCATTCTAAAATATTTGTATTCTTTTACTTCTTCATATTGCTTTCCAAAAATCTTCATCCTTATATTTAAATAATCTTGATTCACATTTTTTTAATGTATCCATTTCAACACCTTATACAAATTTAAATATGCTGTGTACACTACAGGATTTAACATATGTAGGTCTATTTCTTTATTTACAATACTCCCCTTTTAAGTGGATTTACTCTAGAACCCCATATAAATGAAAAAATACTTCTAACAATTTTTATCATATATTTTCAGAATCATAACCACACTTTGTAATTATGCTCTTGTACTTATTAATACTGAATTTATCAAATGTACTTTCTTCTTATAGGCTAATCTATATGTTTTCCATACAGCACACATTTCTTTCAATTCCTTTAATGCTGTTTCCAATTGTATTCTGTTCTCTTCTTTATCAAAAAGTATTCCTAATATGGAAAGTTCTTTCATTATGAATTGCATACCAGCTATTTTACTATATCTCCCATTCCTTTACCATTATCTTTATTTAATGACACACCAATGCCTTTCAAACAATCAGTTAAACAGAATATAGCTTCTCTCATCCATTCCTTGTTTGAAGTTGCTATAATAATAATATAATCTGCTTATGCCATTAAAGCTGGAATGTCTAGACCTATTAGAATTACATATTTTGCATTCTTCATTTTACAGCTAATCTTACTAACTACTATGTTCATAACTAAAGCAAATAAAATTCTACTCATAGGGTACCTTTACCTTATACCACTACCCATCATTTCTCTACCTCACCATCAATTCAGTAAAATTCTTCCTTCTTTATTATTATCATATTTTGTCATGCACACTTGTATAATTTTGTTAGTAAAACTATACATCTTCTTTATTTCCAACAGTGTCTAATGTATTAAATCAAACATTTTATTAATATCACCTAACTTAAGTTTTATATCCTCTCTTCTGTTTGGGATATTGTCCATTATTTCTCTAACTATCAGTAATTTTTGACACCCTTTTCTTTCATACCATAGTCACTCTGTTTTATATTCTGTCTTATTCTCAAATCTTTTCTGTATTATTTTTTTCATATGAATTGTAAAATTTCAGTACATTGATCCTTATGATTTAAACCTTTATTGAACCACTCATTAAAAACACATAATTTTTTGTAATTATCCTAAATTTTTATACATTTCAAATTTGATTCTATCTGGGCCTGCTGCCAATTCTATGTTTGACTGTTTAAACACTCTATCCATTTCATGCAACATAACCTCTTTTTCAACTTCCTTATTAACTTGTCTGAAAATGTTTTACTTTCCATATTTTTCATATTATGTTATTTATTAGCATTTCTTCCACATAACTTTCTACAATTTCCATAATCTGAGGTTGTATTTTCTTTACATCTCCTTTTTATCTTTCATTTCTCTCATTACACTATTATTCGTCTTCAGCACATTGCTCCAATATGCTGATTCTTTCTCCTTTTCACCTTATAGAAAATACCTATAATAATTCCTTACTTTTTTCATAATTTCTTTTATAAACTTCTTTCTTTTTATCATATTTTGTATAATTGTTTTCTAAATTCACATCTTTATACGTTTTGATATATCCTTGTTTTTCTTCATTTCTTATTTTGCTCTGCCACTGTAAAAAACTCCTGTTATATTTTCTTTTAAAGATAATCCACCATTCTGACTATCATAAAATGCCTTCATAGTAATGTGATCCCTCCATAATTGTCAATTAAATCCTTTTCATTGTCACTCTATTCTTATTTATTCTTTTTATATCCTTTCCTATTCTAATATATTTTTATTGTCATTTATTTCCATCCATATTGCTAAATGACCTGTAAATCTTGCTGTAATAGTTTTTGCTTTTACTATACATATTCCTTTCGATTTTACAAAGTGATCAGTCTTGGATTTTAGTGTACTTCTTCTATATGTTTATAGTTTTCTATTCCATATTGTCAATTTCCCATATTTCATAATTTTTATATTTTTCTTACATATTTTCCTTTTTTATTACCCCTTAAATTACAATTAAAATCTCTTGTTATTGTAATATTCATATTTACTACTACATAAACTAGCATCTGTTGAAACAAATTCTCCCTTTTATATATATTATGTAAGTGGTGGTGCAGTGGTTAGTATTGCTGCCTCACAGCAAAAGGATCTCTGGTTCAATCCCTGGCTGGGGTGCCTTCTGTGTGGAGTCTGCATGTCTTCCCTGTGGTCGCATGGGTTTCCTCTGGGTGCTCCGGTTTCCTCCCACATCCCAAATACATGCTATAGGTGGATTGGACACTCTTAATTGGCCCTAGGTGTGAGTGCATGTGTGTGCCTCCTGTGGAAGGTTGGGCGCTGGGCTGGCAACTTGACACAGTAAAACTCCACTGCCAATCATGAGCGGACAGTTGATCTGCTGTGGTGACCCCTAAGTAGGAAAAATCCAGAAGAAGAAGATACAGCTACAGTTCTATAAACCTTCCCTAGCCATTTTAAATCTACAATTATTACTTTTCCCATTCTAACTAATGCAACATCTATGACCTTCACTACTCTTCTACATAAAACTACAATTCCTAAACACTCTTCATTTCCTAAATTCCATACTATCTCTCATCCCACCTTTTTTTGTCTGTGATCTTTCCTCATTTGTTAGAAATCTTTTATTTTCCAAAATAATTATATCTACATCACATTTATTCTACCTTATTGTTACATTTCTGATACTGTTTACATTAGCTGTAAGAATTCTTAAATTCTTTTTTTTTCTAGTATTCAATTTAAAAGATAGCATTTTTTATACAACTTTTTCTTTTATTTTGAAACATAATACCTGGTATTCATTTCTTTTCTTCTTTTATTTTATGTTAATGCCTTTACATTTTATTTTTCTGTCTTTTATTCTTTTTATCAATAGAATTCTTTTTTTCTCTCACCACCTTCCAACTTATATCTTCTTCATCACTAACTTCCACGACTATTCCTATTTCCTCTTCTTCTACTTTTTTGTTAGTATCCTTTTCTTTTTCTAAAGTTTCATCTGTCTTTATTTCTAATTAATTTCCAACTTGTTCTTTATCATCTCCCTTATTTTCAGTATTTGTTTCATTCTCGTTTTATTTATAGTCCATTCATATATGTCCATTTCTACATTTAATCAATCAAGTTCACATATTTTTGCATCATGCTCAATTCCCCATATATATATATATATATATATATATATATATATATATATATATATACACATATATATATATATATCTTCTGATGATCTCCCACCAGAATACTTAAAACTCACTGCTAAGGCCGTAGCATACCCCATTAGCATTTTGAACAACCACTCAATTACATAATCCTATGTTCCCAACTGCTGAAAAAAGTCCATCATCACCCCACTTCACAAAGGAGGTAACTCCAATGAACCATCTGACTATTGTCCAATGTTTATCCTCTACCCACTATACAAACTCCTTGAAAAGTGCATCCATAAGCAATTGCTTCACCATCTCACACACAACTTACCCCCACCCAACATGTCTTTTTTTCCCCTCAGACAGTACAAGCACCACACTTATCTCCTTCATGGATACTGTACAAAAATCCATTGACTCTGGTAGTATTACTTATATACTACTACTAGATCTGTTTAAGGCTTTTGATACAGTATCACACAAAACACGTCTACAACACCTTTCTATTATCGGCTCCACCCCACTCATCCACCAGTAGTTTAATAGCTGCCTCACTAACAGACAACAATGCATAAAATGGCAAAATACCCTATCAAAATACCAAACCAACCAAACTGGAGTACCACATGGGTCCATACTTGGACCTTTACTCTTTAACATATTTACCAACAACCTTCACACTGCTTCTCCTCTTAGCTCTATTATCCAATATGCAGAGATACTACCATCATCTCCTCCTCAAATAACCTCCAACACCTCCAACAAATAACCCAAGATACCTTCACTGCAATCAAAGTCTGGTTAATTGAATCACAACTGCTACTTAATGCCAAAAAAAAAAAGTTTTCTACTCTTCGTAGTAAAATCCCTTTCACCGGATTCTCACTTTCATATTTTCTCTCATTCTCCCAAAGCAACACAGAAATTGAAATTGTATCCCATGCTAAACTATTAGGTGTTAACATTGACAATAAACTTACATTTGAACACTATATTGGTAATATCATTAAAAACACACTGCAAATTAAGAGCCCTATACAGACATAAACATTTCATGGACAGCACCATCAAAAAAGCCTCGCCAACACTTACTTGCTGCCATCCCTATTTTACAGTGCCATCATTTTTACTAACCTGCACACATCCCTACAAAATAATAAATAAGTCCTGCTACCATAAAATCACTAAATTTGCCACAGGTAGCTCACACTGCTTACATCACTGCCAGGGCTTAAAAGAATTAAACTGGCTAGAATTTTCACATAACCTTAAAATTGTCTACAATCCAGACAACTGCCCTGCCCTTAAGAATATTTTACTACCCTATAGCCCCACTAGAACCCTTTGCTCTGAAAATAAACAACTCATAACTGTTCATGTACCAAACAAAAGAGCCGGACATTGTCTTTACTCATGCACTGTCGCTAAACCATGGAACTCACTTCCAACCAGCATAAACACCATTAGCTGCTTCAACAAATTTAAACTCACCCTAAAGAATTACCTACTAAATACGAAAATCTGCCCCTGCAGATATCCAAATAGATAAATATCCTACTCTCCTTGAGCCTTCCTCTAGCTTACCCCAATCTTTACCTGTCAAAACCAAATGGAAATTATTTTTGATCTATAAGTTACTTTAAACAATTCTGTTCTTACTATAAATCTCACTAACCTTCACTATCATTGTAATCCATCATCCATTTAAAACTACCCCACTAGTGATTTTTCCTTTCCCTTTATTAATTCTTTCAACCTAACAATAACCCTCTAGGGATATTTTCCTTTCTTAACTTTCAACCTATTTCAATATTTAAAAAAAGTGTGTGTGTGTGTGTGTGTGTGTGTGTGTGTGTGTGTGTGTGTGTGTGTGTGTGTCTATATCTTGTAAATTACTCTGTTTTTTTCTCTCTGATATTGTAACTGCCCACCATTTATTAGTCTGTTTTTCATTTTGTTATATTGTTCTGTGATTTCTGTAAATTCTTGTAAAATACTGTATAATCATAATGTGTTTGTGAAGCTTTTCTCCCTGGGGCTCCTCTGAAAATGGGATCCTGTCCCAGTCAGACTTTCCTAGTCAACAAATGCCAATAAATACATAAATAAATAAATAATATATATAACATTTCTTTTTATCACAATTGTTTACTAAAGTCCTTCTCTTCTGCAAAAAAAAAAAAAAAAAATGTATATATGTTTTGGCTGTCCCAATATTTTACAGCACCCTTGTTTCCTTTGACATTTATAATAATTGGAATGTGAATTGTACTCATTTACATTTTTTAAAACAACATTACAGTCCCATCCTCTAGTCCATAACCCCCTATTATTATAAATGTTTGAAATGCTCATTACTTCTTTATGTATATTTTTAAATATCCTTTTAAAGTCTCTCTCTTTCCATCTCTGTTTGAAACTGAATATGTATTTTTTTGTCCATCAAAAAATGCTTTGACCACATACTCATTCCTTGAATTGTCATTCTGTCTGCTTGTATATTCAAACAAAAACTTTCCCATACCCTTTGCAGATTCATAAAATGAGTCTATATTAGAACATCAAAGTTTTAAAACTTGGAATGTTCTGATATCGACCTCTATTCAGCAAACGCTAAAAAGAGCGAAGCTGCAGAGCACCAAATTCTTTCTTAGGGAAAGAATTCGGTTGGCCGTTTCTCTGGCTTCGCTATTTTTAGTGCTGTGGTGGAAAGTTACGGGTTGGGTTCAGGTAAGTGTGCGATTGTGTGGACGTTAGGGTTATGGGGTGGGTTAAGTGAGTTAGAGTTAAGGCGTGGGTTAGGTGAGTGTGCGATAGTGACAGACTTTAGGTTAGGGGCGGTTTAAGTGAGTTAGGGTTAGGGCACGGGTTAGGTGAGTGTGCACTAGTGACGGATCTTAGGGTTTGGGTTAAGGTAAGTGGATAGATAGTAGTGTATGTACAGTTTAGTGTAGGGTTAGATGTAGGATTTTAAGTGTATGTGTGTAGATTGCTGTTTTTTTGGTGTGCTTGTGTTGTGTGTATGTGTTTCGGAATAGCAATTTTTTTCCATAGGAAAAAATTCACTGTTCTGAATGTTCGATATTTTGTTGTTTAGATGTTTTAGGTTCAATGAAATAGCGTTTGCTGTTTTCATCTTTCAATAGCATGATATAAACGCTCATAAAATGACTCTTTATTTATTAGAATAAAGGCTCTTACCTCCTGTGGTTTCACACCCAAAAGCAATATTACAGTGTCCCATACCTCAAACCTGTTCATTCCTTACTTCTTTGTACTCTCACTGCATATTTTATTTTTGTAGTATCCTCTTTCTTTTTTTTCTTTCTGTTCCCCATAACTAATCGTAACTGTCTCAGCATATATGCACGTCTTTTGGTTGCTGTCCCCTTTCCAAATAGCTTCAGATTCCTCTCCCTGTATCTTTTCCATTATTTTCCCCCAAGATACTTTGTTTTCTAGCTCACTCTGATTAATTAATTATATCATCATGCAGCCCTCCTGATTGGAGGGTTATAATACTGCACTCTTTTTTCACCTACTCCTCCAATTCCAAAAACAGTCTTTTTCAAAAATCATTTCTAAATCCCCCATAACTTTGAAAAAAGCTTTTGTTGAGCTAGCATTTGCATCTACTCCGTCCATTATATTCTCCATCTCATGCACCATCCTGCTATTAACCACTGTGCTAGGAACGGGGCATGTGTATGTAATTGTGTTAGATGAAACATGAGTAGGGGAAAGTACCTGATGCCCTAGCCAAATTTTCCCAAGTAGTATAAATAACATTTTTGATCCCCTTGAAAATATGTTATTAACCTAGTAGGACTGTCAACAAAGGATAATTAAAAAAATAAATAAATATATGTATGTGTGTAAGCTCTAGCTAGTTCCTGGCTACAGTCTTTAGCTCCTCTCTCCCTCACAATGAATCCTGGGATTCCAAAAAGAAGAATGAATGGGTCAAAAGACAATGGGATTTTTCATGGTAATAGGAAGAGTAAGGAGAAAATAAAGATTAAAGAGTCTCCATTTTTGCTTATCTTCTGGTATCAGTGGCAAGTCCATACCATTCTTAGATATACCTGTTTACTGAAGAAATGTTGGCCTCAGCCTGTATCCTATAATTTTTGGTTTTCTCTACAGTCACTCACTTGTACCCTTCAGTGACTTCACTGCTAAAAAGACCCAAACATGAGTCAGCATACTTTAGATCTACAGTATCTCTCAGTGTACCACAGTCATTGATTATGTCACTCCTTAGCGTTTCTCCTGATGGTGATCATAATGCCCTCCTCACTCTAATACTCACATTTGTGCTGTCAACCAGTCTAGCACTTCTGTAAGCCACAGCCATATTTGAAAATATGCAACACCGAACATGAGGTTTGTTCCAAATCTGATTTGTGCCACCGTTATGCAACTCATTATTTAATGATCATGTTCAAGAACTGCACTGTACTATCATTATGTAGAATGGATGCTTTGCTTGACAATGTCTAGCAGTCTCTACTATACTACACCTCAAGTGGTTTTATCCTCCATACTTGGCATAACAAATGCTACATCCTCTGTTTAGCTTTAGGAACAGAACAGTGGAAAATAGCCTGCAATACCAAAACCAAAAAAACCTTTTCTTGAATTTCTAGTCTAATTTGCTCTCTATTTCACTGTAAAATTTCAGTATAAAAAACAAAAAAAAAAAAAAAAAAAAAACAATATATATATGTATATATATATATATATATATATATATATATATATATATATATATATATATATATGGATTCACTTCATAATCTCAAAATACTGAAATCTCAAATTTCAGTTTTTCAAGACCATGAAATCGAATCCACACAACACTGAAACGCCAAAACAGAGAAGCCCAAAGCCGCAAAATGCAAAACACCTAAAACACAGCACACACCAGACCGCACATATACCATAACGGGTCTGTATGACAGTATCGAATGGTCTAAATAGTGAATGCTATTTAGTGGATCTGATACTGTTGAAATGGCAAAATAGCGAAGTCAAGGAACATTGAATTTTTTCCCAGGGAAAAAATTCGGTGGGCCATCTTCAGGACTTTGCCATTTCCTCCACTGTGGTGCGATCTCAGAGTTGGTATATTTAAGTAGGGGGGGTGTGGGGGGCACAAATTTGTGTTTAAGTATTTTTTTTTTTTTTTACAGAGCAGCGAATTTTTCCCTGGGAAAAAATTTGCTGTTCCATTTGTTCGATATTTTGTTGTTTCGATATTATCAGTACGATGAAATAGCATTCACTATTTACATTGTACGATAATATGATAGAGACGCTACCACTACACCTACATCACAAAATAAACAACCAAAACAACACACATCCACAAACCTACAACACAAATAAGAAGAGGGCAAGCCATCCTTCACCCCCCAAGTGGGGGGGGCTGTGTCCCCCAATCCCCTACTTATATATACTAACTCAGAGATCACACAAACAGTAAACAAAAGCAAACACACACACATTCTACAGTCCCTCACACACACATCACATATATTAGCACACTCACATACACTCAAACTCCCACCCAAATCCCTTACAGAACACTCACTTACCTGACCTAGCACCTAAATCCACACACGGCATCGCACACCATCCACATACACTCTCGGACATTACTTAGCGTAAAGCCATAACTGCAAATTCGATTTATTTGAATTCACGATTATGCACTTTCTCTATTTTCAAACTTCGACTTTATAGTCTCGAGATACTGAAATCTGACATTTCAGTATTTTAAGATTATAAAGTGTTTCTATATATATATATATATATATATATATATATATATATATATATATATGTACAGTACACAGTTGTATGCAGGGGGGCAAGCCCTCTTGCACCTCCCACACCTCCACTACTTATATATACTAACTCTGAGATTGCACTACAGTGGGGAAAAAGAATATTCCCTTATCTGCATTGCACCGCAATCTACAACAACAAGCTCCCATACACCAGTTAAGAAACAACGCATCTGCACCACCACAGGATCCCGGAACTGGTGAACTTGGTTTGCTGAAATGCTTTTTTGTGAAAGTGCATTTTTGGATAAATGCACTTTCACGAAAACGGACTCAGCTAATTGACTTTCAGTAACGTGTAATTTTAATGGGTCAAAGTAGACCCATATATATCTATATCTATATATATATATATATATATATATATATATATATATATATATATATATATATATATATATATGGGTCTACTTCAGATCATCGAACTTTCAAATGTTCAACTTTCAAATGGCCAAGACCATATGATCGAACATTTAAAAGTTCGAACATGTTATACAAAAAAGTAAAAAAAAAAAAAAATTAACTGAATGTTTTTAGCAGGAGGGCAACAACACCTGCACCCGCCACACCCCCTGCTATAATATAATATACCAACTCCTAGATCACACTACAGTGTGGAAAAGAGAAATCTTCCCGTTCTGTGCTATATGGAGATTTCTATTAAGAACGTTCAAACATTTAAAAGTTTAACCATATGGTCTCGGCCATGTGAAAGTCAAACTTTTGAATGTTTGATCATATGAAGGGGACCCATATATATATATATATATATATATATATATATATATATATATATATATATATATATATATATATATATATGGGTCTACCTGATAACGCTGAAAGCTGAAAACGCCGACGACGAGAACACCGACACCAGAAGCCGGACGCTGAGAACACCAACATGTTAAGGTAAATGTGCGATAGTGACAGGGGTTAGGGCCGGGTTAAGTGAGTTTGGGTTAGGGTGCAGGTAAGTTAAGTGTGCAATAGTGACAGACTTTAGGGTTAGGGGCGGGTTGAGTGAGTTAGGGTTAGGGCGCTGGTTAGGTGAGTGTGCGATAGTGACGGAACTTAGGGCTAGGGTTTGGGTTAAGGTTAGTGCATAGATAGTTGTGCATATAAGGTTTAGTGTAGGTTTGTAAGGTTTCTGTTGGCTTGTGCTGTGTGTGTGTTTTTCGGAAAAGGTATTTTTTTGTTTTGTTGTTTGTCGGGATTGTGATTTGTCGGGCATGTGAAGTGTTGTGCTTTTGAACTATCCGTTTTGTGGTGTCGGTTATCTCATTGTCAGTGTTTTGGTGTGTCAGTGTTTTGAGGTAGACCCATATATATATATATATATATATATATATATATATATATATAGATATATATATATATATATATATATATATATATATATATATATATATATATAGACATATGTATATATATATATATATATATATATATATATATATACACACACACACACACACACACACACACACACACACACACACACACACACACACACACACACACACATTGTCAGTTTTTCACTTAATAATGACAAGACCCTATTCCAACGGTCAGTACCTATGTCATAGAAGTTTGCATAATCCTTAACTTATAAAAGCACCATGATAAAGAACACCATATGCAATAACAAAGGAAACATTTGCATCTTGGTATTTCATAGTCTGTGCTCTACCCCCACTCCAACACATACAGACACAGACATCACCTATTATAGTAAGCACTCAAAACTAAGTAGATGCCCAGTCTCTAGAACAAACTTACACTACACTTGGATACTATTGATCATTCAGACTGGACAGTCATCTTCTATAAAGTATGCTTTTTTTCTCCCTCCTGTATTAAAGGTGCCTATGGCACACAGCCCAGAAGTTTCAAGTCTGCAGTGAATGGATATTGGTGAATGTGAATATTAAAATAAATGTCATCATTCAAAATAGTGACCTGAATTTCAAAATTAGCTGTTTCTTTCTCAATACCTTCACAATGCTGAAGTTGTCAATATTCTTGCCCAAGATGATAACTTTCAGTTTTCTTGAGAAAACAGCTCTGCAGTAATAATGCAGATGTTACTATGTTTTTCCTGCAGCAGATTTCAAAATAGAAAGCAATTAAATCCTGATGCTAAAATATTGATAACTTGTGAAGCAATTATCATGTGATAATTTGATTAATTCAGCCTTGTAAACTTACAATCGTTTGATATATTGACAGCAAACTTTTAATATGGTCTCTCAGTACCACATACATCTACTAGTTGCAGTTTGTAAAAATAAGTCAATATTTTCATCCCCAGAAGAGATTTTGTATTCATTATGAGATGCATTTGTTTTTGTAAAGCCATGCAAGGTATGCTAGTACAGACCCTGGGTATAGCATAGCATATGATAAATAAATCTTGCTTCAATGTTCAGACAAGAAGAATCTCAGTACAGATATAATAATTATGAATGCTGAACCCATTATATTTCTGAAGATGCACTACTTCGATGTTTTATTATTATAAAACATATAAATTAATATCAAATAAAATCACTAAAATTAAAGGAAAACTAACATTTTTTCAAGTATTTCCAGCAATTGTTATGACAATCTGCATTATGTGGTCTGCATACACCATATGAAGAATTAAACACTATGGGCTATATGCTCATTGTAAAAATAAATATGGTATAAATGACTCCCACCTGTAATCTATGTGACAAAGCAGCACTGCTGATTAAATGTAAGGATGCGAAGCAAAGTGATGCAGCCTGAAAAGATAAGGATTATCATTAAATTATATTTCTAAAGCTAAGGTTATTGTAATTCTTTGTAAAAATCTCTCTCTCTCTCTCTATATATATATATATATAAATATAAATATATATATATATATATATATATATATATATATATATATATATATATATATATATAAATATATATATATATATATATATATATATATATATATATATATATATATATATATATATATATATATATATATATATATATATATACATATGTGTGTGTGTGTACACACACACACACACACACATATGCAGACACATATATATTTTACAAATGTGTTCAAAACATTTATCTCAAAAGTCTTGTTAATCACAGTATTACTTTGTTTATTTATATGTTGGTTTATTTATTTATCCACAATCATATTCTCCTTTCTTGAGCAGAAAAGCAGAGATTAAAAAAACATTATGCTTTAGAGTTTTCATTTTTAATGCATTCTAACATATGTCAGCAGCCTTATTAATACAGCCATTATGGGTGTTATCAGTGAAACTGAAGTAGACATTGCATGTCAACTTATTATAAGCATTTGACATTCTCAGAGTTTCTTGTAGCATTGTTCAAGCCCAAAGGCTGTTAAGGAATACTGATTCATCACAGCTGATTTTATATACAATATTGTCCATCAAAGTATCAAGTTTGATCATAAAGGAGGAAATAGTAGGTACAAATCTTGTTAACCATAATTGTTAAGTATTTGCTCCACATGATCTCATGACAATATGACATACTGAAATGTACATGATGATGTCTGTGTGATCTTAAGTTAGTAGACAAGGAAATGTTGTAAACAGAATGTATGAACTAAACAGTATAAATGTTATATGCAACTATTGCTTTACCACTCATGTAAGGATAGCATACAGAAAATTATTTAATTTCCTTACAACTACCAGTATACTTTAGATTTCTCACAAGTTCATCATGGCAGAGTTAGCACTGCACATGTTCTCGTGTGTAGAGATGGAAAAAAAAAATAATTTTTAGTTCCTTACACTTGATTTAATTTCCTTACAGATGGAATTTGTTTAGTATATTTACACTGCACTGCTTCCAAGTTCTTTAAGTTTGTCATAGAGTACATGCAGAAACTTATATTATTTATTTATTTATTTATTTATTGCAGTTGGTTTGCCAGGATAGTCCATTGGGCCATGAAGAACCCGTTTTCAATGGAGTCCTGGGGAGAAAAGCTCCAAAAACAGAAAATAGAAATACATTAACATTTGCTCCAAAAACAGAAAAATAGATATACATTAACATTTGATAGTAATTTCTAGATACAGTGGACTAGCAAAACACATGATAGCATATTTTAAGCAGTACAGGCATTGGTACAATCAATTGAAGGAACCGAATACAAACACATAAATGCAGTTTAAAGAACACACATAGTAGGTGAATATGGTAGATTATGTCATTAAAGGGCATTAAGTAGAGTTGGTTATGAGGGGTGACAGCAAGAGCATTCCCAGTTAGATGCTAGATGTAAGAAAAGTGACTTTTTGAAGGTAGAGTGGTTAGAGGTAATGCGGATGTTAGGTGGTAGAGAGTTCCAGAGGCGAGCGAGGCTGAAGGAAAGCAGGTTCTTGCCTGGGGGACGAGTCGGTTTGTGCACTTCTAGTAAATTTTGGTTATTAGACCTTAGCACTCTGTTTGGTAGGTGCATTTTAAGGGCAGGAGCAAGGGAGGGACATTTGGAGGGGTTTAGGATTAGCTTGTGGGCTAAAGTTAGTTGAGTATAAGTAAGATAGTTGGGAAGTTCTAACCATTTTAGTTTATGGAGGGAGAGACAATGGTGAGTAGAAGACCTTTGAGAGGTGGCGAATTTAGCAATTTTATTATAGCATGAAGTGAGCTGTGTTTTTAATGAGGACTGAAGATTAGTAAGTAGTGGAGCACCATATAAAAGGGAGGGGATGAGAAAGGAAGTAGCTAGAGTGGTTCTAGTGGTGGATGTAAGGTAGTCCTTTTGTCTATACAGCATGCCAATTTTTGATGTGTTTTTGATGTTTTTTGTAAGTGGGAATTGAATTTTAGTTGGTTGTCGATCTGAGCTCCGAGTAGTTTGGTATCTGATACTATTTCGAGAGGTAAGTTATTTTGACTGGTAATTAGGAAGGAGTTCATCTTGGGGAATGAGTTTGGAAGGGTAAATAACATTAATTTGGTTTTGGAGGCATTAAGAGCTAGATGATTGCTAAGCATCCATTGTTCTGTGGAAGAAAAGGCATCCTGAGTAAGTTTTTGAAGAGTGGGGATGGAAGAGGCAGAGCAGATGATAGTAGAATCATCAGCATATTGGATGATGCTGGAGAAAGGGATAGCTTTATGGAAGTCATTAATAAAGATATTGAAGAGTAGAGGACCCAGTATAGAGCCTTGTGGAACTCCGGTAGGGGTGCTTAGAAAGGAGGAGGTTGCTTTTTTCCACTTTACAGCTTGATTTCTGTTGGAAAGATAGCTAGAGAACCAGTTCAAAGAGGAGGAGGATAGGTAGAGTTTGGAGAGTTTAGTTAAGAGCAGGGTATGAGAGATAGTATCGAAAGCTTTAGAAAGATCAAGGAGTATGGTAGAAACGATTTGTCCTGAGTCACGGGCTTTATTGATCGTTTCAAGGAAGGAGAGAAGGGCAGTCATGGTGCTGTGATTAGGTCTGAAACCGTGTTGTGTGGGGGTGATAAGATTATTGTCAAGGAGATGAGGGAGGAGTTGAAGTTGTACACATTTTTCAAGGATTTTTGCAATGGGGGACAGGATGGCTATGGGACGGAAGTTGTTAATGCTGTTATTGTTACCACCTTTGTGTAGTGGTATGATATATGCTTGTTTCCAAATTTGGGGAACTGAGCCTTCTTGAAGGGAGCGGTTAATTAAGATGCTGATGGGATAGGCAAGACTTTCTGCAGCAATGCTAAGAAAGTAAGAAGGGATATTATCAGGAGCATTGGTACATGGTTTCAATTTCTGAAGGAGTTTCTTAATGGTAGCAGTAGGTATGGGGTTTAAAGTGAAAAGAGTGCAGTTATAGGGTGTTGAATGTGGGGGTGGTATAGGTGAGGATGGAATTTGTGCAGAAAGGGGTATAGTGGGATTAGTGGGAGTAGAGTAGGGTGTGGATGAAGAGGTACTGGGGGTTGGTGTAGGGGTGTAAGATGTAGTGGAGGAGATACAGAAAGAGGAGGTTAGTTTGGAAATAGAGTCAATAAAGAAGGAATTGAATTGGGTAGCTAAATCTAGTTCTGGAGCATTAGGATCTGGGTTTGGAGTATCTGGTTTACTGGGGTGGAGGAGAGTGGAGATTCCTTTCCAGAATTTTGAGGGTTGTTTTGTTTTGGTTTTGGAGAGTAGAGTAGTAATTTTGTCTATCAGAGGAGATGTGTTTCCTAACTTTATTGCGAAGCATTTTATATTCATTAAGGAGTGGGGTTGCCTTATTTTTTTGAAAACGTGCCCATGCTTTGTCTCTTTGTCTCATAGTAGAAAGAGTGGTTTTAGATAGCCAAGGGGCTGTGTTAGTTTTTATTCTCTTAGTCCGTAGGGGAGCTTGAGAATCAAGTATTTTTAAGAATGTTGAGTTAAAATATGAGACAGCATTGTCTAGAGGTAGTGTTTTTAGACAGGTCCAATTTACTGCTTTTAGAGAGTTTGAAAAGGTAGTTGGGTTGAACTTTTTTCGGTCACGGATAGTAATGATGTTGTGGGTCCGTTGAAGGATAGTGGGAAGTCGGTGTGTAAAGGTTGGTAGGTGATCACCTAGAGGGTCGGGAAGGATGCCGCTGTTGGTGAAATAGTGGGGATGAGAGACTAGAATCCAGTCCAGTATGCTCCCATTTGAGGGGGTTTTGGCGGGGTGAGTGGGTAAGTTGACTAGTTGAGAGAAATTGTAGAGGTTGATATTGGTGGTGTTTGCAGGAGCCTTGATAAGGGCCCAGTTAATGTTTACATCACCAAGGATTATGGTTTTGTTACTAATGTTGCTGGAAAGCCAACAGAGTATAAGTTCAAGTGTAGAGATATTATCCCCTGGTGGGATATAGAGGGAAGCTATATATATGTGCTTGTGATTATTGATCTGTAGTAGAGTAAGGAGAAGTTCAGCATTGTTAAATTGTGGGATAGGTTTGTTGTAGGGTGTAACTACTAGGGAGGCGGAATATATGAGAGCAACTCCTCCGCCTTTTTTGAGAGGTCTATCCTTTCTTATAATGGAGTAGTTAGGGGGAATAATTTCAGAGTCCTTAATATGAGGCTTTAGCCAGGTTTCAGAGATAGTCAAGATGTCAGGTTTATTGTGTGTTAGCCAAGCATGAAGGTTTGGGACTTTGTTAACGATACTTTGTGGATTTAAGGAAGTGAATAATAAGGATTTAGTAGTGGTGGATATAGTGGCAGGGCCTGGGTTGGGATGGATGTCACCTGATAAGAGAGTACCAATTAGGTGTGGTATAAAATAATTTAGGCGGATAGATAGCAGGGTTGTGAGATTGGGATTAGTGGTAAATTGGGTGGTTTTGTTGGTAGTTATGGGAATGGATATTGTGTGATGGGAGATAAGTCTATATCGATATAGAAGGAGGTTGTCTGAGGGATATAGATGGGGGGAAATAAGTGAGTATGATTGTGATTGAGGTGAGTTGTGGTGGTTTGTTATGTGAAAGGATGTAAAGGTGAAGGAGGTAGTGGGCTGAGAGAGATAGTGGAGGCAGGATAAGGAGAAGAGAAGTAGTAGTGAAAGGGTGATGAAGGAGTATTTACAAAGCATGATGTAAAAGAGTAACAATAGAGCGGTAATAGAAGTGGTATAGTATGTTATATAAGAGATGATTATGTGTAGAGAAGGTGAAAGTTGTTTTAGAAATAGGGAGTGAAGTAATAGCTGTAGAAAATAGGAGAGTAGTATTAGTTATAGAGGGGTGTGATCTAGGGAAGAGACTGGAGTATGTTTTGTTAATAGGTTGAATTAGGGGGTGGAGTGACAGTTGATTTTGGCGGGAAAAGAAGGGAAGGTATGGTGGGAGGAGTGATCACTGATTGGGTTAGAATGGAAGTGGGAGTGGTGATGGAGGGATAAATGTAGGGGTGCTGGGGGTGGGAATTGGGGGCAGGGTAGGGGAGCGGAGTGAGCCAGAGAGGATGGAGAGGCTCAAGAAACAATCAGTAGAAAGTAGTTGTAGTGGGGTGAGTATGCAGAGGGATATATAGAGGGGACCTAGATACTTGTGAAGAGTTGGTATAAGAGAATGGGAGCAGGAGTGAAAAAGGAAAGATTAGTGGTGTAGAGACAAAGAGTACAGGAGAGATAGGGTGACAAGAAGAACTGTTATAGCACAGTGAGAGTAAAAAGGTGAGTAAAGTAAGTCTTTTCAGGCAAGGGAGGATGCCACCTAGTGGACAAAAGCAGAAATGCACCTTAATGCACAAGGAATGTCCTGGGACAATTTGGGCTGAAAGAAGAAGGGAGGTAAAGTGAGCGAAAGAATAGAGAAGCTGGGATACAGGGGGGTTAAGCTGCTGGCTATCCTGGCAGGGGGTGCGTTAAAGCAGCTAGCAAGTCTTATACAATTGTATAGATAAAGGTCTAGCAGCAATTACACATACTTCTTTGTATTCCTCTTGTTCACTTTCCAAGGGAGTAAGGCAGGAAAAGGGTACGTTTGTTCCAGTAGTTGGGATTAACAGAGGAACCTTAATTTTGTCCACCCAGGCAAGTCACAGGGGTAGATCAGGGGTATAATGCTAGAAGACAAAGAAATGTGAGAAAAGAGGTTTAGTAATGGAAACACATCATTGACTCCAAGGCAGTACAATCATAAGAAATGACACACAAGTTATCTAGTAGAGAGCAGAAAGGGCAGTCATACTACAAGCAGTTTTGTACAAATAACCAATATTCAATTAACACATAGCAGAAAACTAAAAGGGCAGTCATACCACAAACAGTTACATACAGAAAACCATATTCAAGTAACACATTATAAAAACGTCTATTTTCATGATATAGGGAAGGGAAGAAGCAGTCATAAAGTCAGTACACACTGAAATATCAAAGCGGTCAGGTAGCAGACCTCAATATAGACAGGAGCAAGTTCTTGTTGCATAACGCTTGTGAAGATGGCGTAATTAAATTAACAAGCACGTGGACAATTAGCTGTTCCGAATGGTGATACTGTGTTTTAGGAAAATTTACCAATATGCTCTCTAAACAACCCTAATATAGTTATCATAGCCAGAAAACAATGTACCATGAGGTAAATAGCAGTTTTAAACGTCAGCAACGTTTATGAAGAGAAGTTACTCAGTGCACACCAGAATCATCAGTGCGGCAACTAATAGGCATTAGTAATAATACATATCCAACAAACAGGCATAATAAAAGCAGTTTGCAACAGCGTTTGACCAGTATTGAGCATAAAAAGGCAGTTTGTAACAGCGCTGACCAGTAAATAACAGTACGCTTCAAATTAGACAGTGGTCATCTATAATGCGCTATAAAAGCTGAACATATCAATTCTAGTATATGAAGAGATGAGGACGGGACATGGCCGATAGCCCCTGTGAGTGGGAGTATGCGAGGCAATAAAACATTAGCGACTCCTATATTAAAGGCTATTGCCTTAAAAAACATCTCAAACGGCAACACTATCCCTGCGCTTATAGAGTAGGCAGCACTAGATTATTACACAAAAGAAATAATGAACAAAATCAAACAACAGGATCTACTTACAGTAGAAACAACGCTCTACCAGGAATGCACAGCAGCTGAGGTCGGGCTTGTTTAAAAATGGCGCCCGCAGGACGAGAGGTGTTTTAAAACTTCTGGAAGGAAGTTGTAGGGAAGAGGTGGGAGGGGAAAGGGTAGGAGGGGCGGAGATGGGAGCAGTGGATAGAGACCGGAAAATATGTAAGGCAGTGGCAGAGGGGGAGGGACATATAGAAGGTAATCAGAATGGAAAGGCAGGGTTAGAGAGTACGGAGAGGTATGAGAAGCAAAGCAGAAACATGTAAGTCAGTGGAAGAGGGGGAGGGACATGAGAAAAGAAACCAAAAAGGAAGGCAGATTCAATGGGGTAAGGAGATATGGGAATCAGAGCAAAAGAGCCAGAGAGGATGGAGAGGCTCAAGAAACAATCAGTAGAAAGTAGTTGTAGTGGGGTGAGTATGCAGAGGGATATATAGAGGGGACCTAGATACTTGTGAAGAGTTGGTATAAGAGAATGGGAGCAGGAGTGAAAAAAGGAAAGATTAGAGGTGTAGAGAGACAAAGAGTACAGGAGAGATAGGGTGACAAGAAGAACTGTTATAGCACAGTGAGAGTAAAAAGGTGAGTAAAGTAAGTCTTTTCAGGCAAGGGAGGATGCCACCTAGTGGACAAAAGCAGAAATGCACCTTAATGCACAAGGAATGTCCTGGGACAATTTGGGCTGAAAGAAGAAGGGAGGTAAAGTGAGCGAAAGAATAGAGAAGCTGGGATACAGGGGGGTTAAGCTGCTGGCTATCCTGGCAGGGGGTGCGTTAAAGCAGCTAGCAAGTCTTATACAATTGTATAGATAAAGGTCTAGCAGCCATTACACATACTTCTTTGTATTCCTCTTGTTCACTTTCCAAGGGAGTAAGGCAGGAAAAGGGTACGTTTGTTCCAGTAGTTGGGATTAACAGAGGAACCTTAATTTTGTCCACCCAGGCAAGTCACAGGGGTAGATCAGGGGTATAATGCTAGAAGACAAAGAAATGTGAGAAAAGAGGTTTAGTAATGGAAACACATCATTGACTCCAAGGCAGTACAATCATAAGAAACGACACACAGGTTATCTAGTAGAGAGCAGAAAGGGCAGTCATACTACAAGCAGTTTTGTACAAAGAACCAATATTCAATTAACACATAGCAGAAAACTAAAAGGGCAGTCATACCACAAACAGTTACATACAGAAAACCATATTCAAGTAACACATTATAAAAACGTCTATCTTCATGATATAGGGAGGGGAAGAAGCAGTCATAAAGTCAGTACACACTGAAATATCAAAGCGGTCAGGTAGCAGACCTCAATATAGACAGGAGCAAGTTCTTATTGCATACGCTCTATAACGCTTGTGAAGATGGCGTAATTACATTAACAAGCACGTGGACAATTAGCTGTTCCGAATGGTGATACTGTGTTTTAGGAAAATTAACCAATATGCTCTCTAAACAACCCTAATATAGTTATCATAGCCAGAAAACAATGTACCATGAGGTAAATAGCAGTTTTAAACGTCAGCAACGTTTGTGAAGAGAAGTTACTCAGTGCACACCAGAATCATCAGTGCGGCAACTAATAGGCATTAGTAATAATACATATCCAACAAACAGGCATAATAAAAGCAGTTTGCAACAGCGTTTGACCAGTATTGAGCATAAAAAGGCAGTTTGTAACAGCGCTGACCAGTAAATAACAGTACGCTTCAAATTAGACAGTGGTCATCTATAATGCGCTATAAAAGCTGAACATATCAATTCTAGTATATGAAGAGATGAGGACGGGACATGGCCGATAGCGTCCCTGTGAGTGGGAGTATGCGCAGGCAATAAAACATTAGCGACACCTATATTAAAGGCACTATCGCCTTAAAAAACATCTCAAACGGCAACACTATCCCTGCGCTTATAGAGTAGGCAGCACTAGATTATTACACAAAAGAAATAATGAACAAAATCAAACAACAGGATCTACTTACAGTAGAAACAACGCTCTACCAGGAATGCACAGCAGCTGAGGTCGGGCTTGTTTAAAAATGGCTCAAGCCCAGGACGAGAGGTGTTTTAAAACTTCTGGAAGGAAGTTGTAGGGAAGAGGTGGGAGGGAAAGGGTAGGAGGGGCGGAGATGGGAGCAGTGGATAGAGACCGGAAAATATGTAAGGCAGTGGCAGAGGGGGAGGGACATATAGAAGGTAATCAGAATGGAAAGGCAGGGTTAGAGAGTACGGAGAGGTATGAGAAGCAAAGCAGAAACATGTAAGTCAGTGGAAGAGGGGGAGGGACATGAGAAAAGAAACCAAAAAGGAAGGCAGATTCAATGGGGTAAGGAGAGATATGGGAATCAGAGCAAAAGAGCCAGAGAGGATGGAGAGGCTCAAGAAACAATCAGTAGAAAGTAGTTGTAGTGGGGTGAGTATGCAGAGGGATATATAGAGGGGACCTAGATACTTGTGAAGAGTTGGTATAAGAGAATGGGAGCAGGAGTGAAAAAAGGAAAGATTAGAGGTGTAGAGAGACAAAGAGTACAGGAGAGATAGGGTGACAAGAAGAACTGTTATAGCACAGTGAGAGTAAAAGGTGAGTAAAGTAAGTCTTTTCAGGCAAGGGAGGATGCCACCTAGTGGACAAAAGCAGAAATGCACCTTAATGCACAAGGAATGTCCTGGGACAATTTGGGCTGAAAGAAGAAGGGAGGTAAAGTGAGCGAAAGAATAGGGAAGCTGGGATACAGGGGGGTTAAGCTGCTGGCTATCCTGGCAGGGGGTGCGTTAAAGCAGCTAGCAAGTCTTATACAATTGTATAGATAAAGGTCTAGCAGCAATTACACATACTTCTTTGTATTCCTCTTGTTCACTTTCCAAGGGAGTAAGGCAGGAAAAGGGTACGTTTGTTCCAGTAGTTGGGATTAACAGAGGAACCTTAATTTTGTCCACCCAGGCAAGTCACAGGGGTAGATCAGGGGTATAATGCTAGAAGACAAAGAAATGTGAGAAAAGAGGTTTAGTAATGGAAACACATCATTGACTCCAAGGCAGTACAATCATAAGAAACGACACACAAGTTATCTAGTAGAGAGCAGAAAGGGCAGTCATACTACAAGCAGTTTTGTACAAATAACCAATATTCAATTAACACATAGCAGAAAACTAAAAGGGCAGTCATACCACAAACAGTTACATACAGAAAACCATATTCAAGTAACACATTATAAAAACGTCTATCTTCATGATATAGGGAGGGGAAGAAGCAGTCATAAAGTCAGTACACACTGAAATATCAAAGCGGTCAGGTAGCAGACCTCAATATAGACAGGAGCAAGTTCTTATTGCATACGCTCTATAACGCTTGTGAAGATGGCGTAATTACATTAACAAGCACGTGGACAATTAGCTGTTCCGAATGGTGATACTGTGTTTTAGGAAAATTAACCAATATGCTCTCTAAACAACCCTAATATAGTTATCATAGCCAGAAAACAATGTACCATGAGGTAAATAGCAGTTTTAAACGTCAGCAACGTTTATGAAGAGAAGTTACTCAGTGCACACCAGAATCATCAGTGCGGCAACTAATAGGCATTAGTAATAATACATATCCAACAAACAGGCATAATAAAAGCAGTTTGCAACAGCGTTTGACCAGTATTGAGCATAAAAAGGCAGTTTGTAACAGCGCTGACCAGTAAATAACAGTACGCTTCAAATTAGACAGTGGTCATCTATAATGCGCTATAAAAGCTGAACATATCAATTCTAGTATATGAAGAGATGAGGACGGGACATGGCCGATAGCGTCCCTGTGAGTGGGAGTATGCGCAGGCAATAAAACATTAGCGACTCCTATATTAAAGGCGCTATTGCCTTAAAAAAACATCTCAAACGGCAACACTATCCCTGCGCTTATAGAGTAGGCAGCACTAGATTATTACACAAAAGAAATAATGAACAAAATCAAACAACAGGATCTACTTACAGTAGAAACAACGCTCTACCAGGAATGCACAGCAGCTGAGGTCGGGCTTGTTTAAAAATGGCGCCCGCAGGACGAGAGGTGTTTTAAAACTTCTGGAAGGAAGTTGTAGGGAAGAGGTGGGAGGGGAAAGGGTAGGAGGGGCGGAGATGGGAGCAGTGGATAGAGACCGGAAAATATGTAAGGCAGTGGCAGAGGGGGAGGGACATATAGAAGGTAATCAGAATGGAAAGGCAGGGTTAGAGAGTACGGAGAGGTATGAGAAGCAAAGCAGAAACATGTAAGTCAGTGGAAGAGGGGGAGGGACATGAGAAAAGAAACCAAAAAGGAAGGCAGATTCAATGGGGTAAGGAGAGATATGGGAATCAGAGCAAAAGAGCCAGAGAGGATGGAGAGGCTCAAGAAACAATCAGTAGAAAGTAGTTGTAGTGGGGTGAGTATGCAGAGGGATATATAGAGGGGACCTAGATACTTGTGAAGAGTTGGTATAAGAGAATGGGAGCAGGAGTGAAAAAGGAAAGATTAGTGGTGTAGAGAGACAAAGAGTACAGGAGAGATAGGGTGACAAGAAGAACTGTTATAGCACAGTGAGAGTAAAAAGGTGAGTACAGTAAGTCTTTTCAGGCAAGGGAGGATGCCACCTAGTGGACAAAAGCAGAAATGCACCTTAATGCACAAGGAATGTCCTGGGACAATTTGGGCTGAAAGAAGAAGGGAGGTAAAGCGAAAGAATAGAGAAGCTGGGATACAGGGGGGTTTAAGCTGCTGGCTATCCTGGCAGGGGGTGCGTTAAAGCAGCTAGCAAGTCTTATACAATTGTATAGATAAAGGTCTAGCAGCCATTACACATACTTCTTTGTATTCCTCTTGTTCACTTTCCAAGGGAGTAAGGCAGGAAAAGGGTACGTTTGTTCCAGTAGTTGGGATTAACAGAGGAACCTTAATTTTGTCCACCCAGGCAAGTCACAGGGGTAGATCAGGGTATAATGTTCTTTGTATTCCTCTTGTTCACTTTCCAAGGGAGTAAGGCAGGAAAATACGTTTGTTCCAGTAGTTGGGATTAACAGAGGAACCTTAATTTTGTCCACCCAGGCAAGTCACAGGGGTAGATCAGGGGTATAATGTTCTTTGTATTCCTCTTGTTCACTTTCCAAGGGAGTAAGGCAGGAAAAGACGTTTGTTCCAGTAGTTGGGATTAACAGAGGAACCTTAATTTTGTCCACCCAGGCAAGTCACAGGGGTAGATCAGGGGTATAATGTTCTTTGTATTCCTCTTGTTCACTTTCCAAGGGAGTAAGGCAGGAAAAGGGTACGTTTGTTCCAGTAGTTGGGATTAACAGAGGAACCTTAATTTTGTCCACCCAGGCAAGTCACAGGGGTAGATCAGGGGTATAATGTTCTTTGTATTCCTCTTGTTCACTTTCCAAGGGAGTAAGGCAGGAAAAGGGTACGTTTGTTCCAGTAGTTGGGATTAACAGAGGAACCTTAATTTTGTCCACCCAGGCAAGTCACAGGTTTAGATCAGGGGTATAATGTTCTTTGTATTCCTCTTGTTCACTTTCCAAGGGAGTAAGGCAGGAAAAGGGTACGTTTGTTCCAGTAGTTGGGATTAACAGAGGAACCTTAATTTTGTCCACCCAGGCAAGTCACAGGGTAGATCAGGGGTATAATGTTCTTTGTATTCCTCTTGTTCACTTTCCAAGGGAGTAAGGCAGGAAAAGGGTACGTTTGTTCCAGAAACTATTGTTAAATTTCAAAACTGGGTATATATAATATATAATATATAATATATAAATGTATATATTATAATAATATATAAATATATATATATTTTGGCCACTATACAGTACAAATACTTTTACTAACTTAATATAGTTGCAATTTACACTATCTGTCTTCGTATCCAATCTCTCTTGATTTATTTATTTCTGTGGCTGAATAGACAGAATTGATTAAACAGTCTCCAGGATTCAGCAAGCCCTGCACAGTGTGCAGAACTAGTGCAGGAGCTCCAGCAGGCAATATGTCTGCCGTACGATCCGGGAATAAGCTGCAGGGACGTGCAGAAGCGCTCCTGCACTAGTCCTACACGGACTCAGCTCCTGTATGCAAATTACCCCATTTGTAGGTGAAATCCATGCAAATGAGGTGAATTTGCTATCCAGGAAGCTGGAAACTGGCCGTACAGGACTAGTGTAATCTGCAGAAATGTACTCAGTAACAGAGTACATTTCTGTAAACTACAAAACGGAGCCATGACAGCTCCAAATAAAGGGTGGATATTATGTAGAAAGCATGCCAATGGCCAAATATATGGCCATTGGCATGGAAAGCAGTTGCAAAAATAAAAATATCTCAGCTGTTTAAGCATAGGGTAGCAGTGTGCAAACGGGATTGGGCAAAAAATAAAATAAAAACCCTAAAATAAGCATTCTAACAAAAATGACTATTTTGCCATTATACTCAATGGCAGGCAGAAGACAGCATGGCCAATGAATAGTGGTTGCTAAGGGGGGAGGCTCAGTGTGGGACCTGTAACTATGCATCAGCAGGCAATCCTATGCAAATGAGGGGAATGATACTGAATCCCAGATTTTCCCTGCATGCTAGTCAGCACCCAACAGTGTAAGAGCAGTGATAACTTGGTGTAAGTCTATGAGTTAGGTGACACCATAGGGCGGTGTGTCAGGCATACTATAAGTGGATTGGAGCCCTGTGGCTCAGGATTGCCCTTGCCTTAGCAGAGCTAAGCAAGTGGGTGTGTCTGAGGCTGCCTAGAACTCTTTACATTGCCTAAGCAGGTGTGTGCGTCACACACCAGGTTTTAAAGGAAAAAAAAAAATAAAACAAAAGAATAGCGCCAATGTTGCGAGTCCATGTACTCTTTTAATGTCACCAAATAGTATAAAAAGTTAAGCGCTTTCATCAATGAAACCTTGACTTCATCAGAAAATATTAAAAAGTCACACAATACATTCTTAAATATCATAAAAAATCCAGTGATTGGTGAATGACTGTCACAAGATCAATAAGCTAATTGAAGCAAAGCCATTCTTAAAGAAAGATTTGTTCTAAAAAACAAAATAACAATACAATTTATAGAAAGTTTCTCCCAACCTAAAAGTAACATTTGAAATCTGAATAGTACAACATTAAAATCTTTGAACAAAAATAGAACCATTAACCATTGTTATATTTTAAATAAAGCTGTTAATTAGAATAAAAAAAAATATTTATCATCCTTGCTACTCTAACGGCTTGTCCTTTAATAATACTCCTCTTTTGAGTTAGGGGGTGATGACTATTGTAGTGCAGATAGTTGTTACAAAACGTGTGTTTTCTATAAACCCTAGATATAAATTTTTCTTGATCTTTAATAATTTTGATATCCAAGTAGTTAATTTCATGGAAATCATACTGAAAAGTAAATTTTAAAAATTCTGTAGTTTGATTCAAGTGTCATATAAATAAAGGAATATTAGCTTGATTTCCCTTCCATAAAATAAATATATCGTCCAAGAAGCGGCAAAAGTATGTTAAAAGTGAATTTGAATTTCTTAGAGGTATGTTTTTGGAAAGGGGCTACCCTGTGGGCTTGGTAGATAATACTTTAAAAGAAGTTTTAGATCAGTGGGGGGAAAATATACACCCCTTCTCGGTAAGGGTCTAGATAAAAACAAAAAACAAGTTATAAAATATGATGGAAAAAGTGGAAAAGCAGATAATATTAAGTTTGAACAAGCTTGTATTGTACAATATAGCTCTTTATGTCAACAGCTAAAAAAAGTAATACAGAAAAATTGGAGTATTTTTAAAGTAGATCATGAGATATACAAAGTGGCAGGAGATTAACCTTTTTTTACTACTAAGATTGGACCAAACATTAAAAGAATTTTGGAGGGGGTACAAAATGTACCTATTGACAACAAAAATAAAAAAGTAGCAGAAAAAGTTACTAGACCTTGTGGTAGATGCAAATATTTTTGTTATCTATTCCAAGATCCAGTGATTTATCTGGAAAATATAATGAAAAGTGTTATCTACCTTAGGGAAAGTAACTGTTGTTCCAGTAGACTAGTGTACATAGCCAGGTGTAACACCTGTAACTCGTTCTACATCGGGAAAACTGAAAGAACACTTAAAACTAGAATGTACGTACATATGTATGATATTAAAAATAAAAAAGAAACTAATGCTTTGTACAAGCATAGTATTAATTGTGAGCATTATACAGGTTATAGATTTGCAATACTTGATTATATAAAACAAGAGGCTAGAGGAGGGGATTGGCAGAATTTATTATATAAGAAGGAGCTTATGTGGCAACTGAGGTTGGCTGCAAATCTTTCCCCTGGTTTAAATGGTTATCTGAGTAATCACCCTATTTTAAAAGAAAAAGCAGAAGCTGTTTAAAACATAAATATTTTTTTATTCTAATTAACAGCTTTATTTAAAATATAACAATGGTTAATGGTTCTATTTTTGTTCAAAGATTTTAATGTTGTACTATTCAGATTTCAAATGTTACTTTTAGGTTGGGAGAAACTTTCTATAAATTGTATTGTTATTTTGTTTCTTAGAACAAGTCTTTCTTTAAGAATGGCTTTGCTTCAATTAGCTTATTGATCTTGTGACAGTTATTCACCAATCACTGGATTTTTTATGATATTTAAGAATGTATTGTGTGACTTTTTAATAGTTTCTGATGAAGTCAAGGTTTCACTGACGAAAGCGCTTAACTTTTTATACTATTTGGTGACAATAAAAGAGTACGTGGACTCGCAACATTGGTGCTATTCTTTTGTTTTACTGTTTTTGGAGCACTGATTCACCATTTATTTTGGTGAAAAAAAAAATAAACCAGGAAATAGCAGCTCTGTGCACATTTGAGCACTGAGTTTGCACAGCGCACCCCTGGACATAAACAGGAAGGCAATGGGAAGGGAAAACAGCAGTAGAAGGGTAAACTAGGAGAACTAGCATAGCCGGCAGGTGAAATGTATCAAAATCAGCCACAAAATCCAAAACGAACAATTACACAGGCAGCAGACCTGCCCAGCCCAGAACATTACTATAAACTATGCAAACCCATTTCCCTCTGGTTTTTCCCACATACTCTACACCACCGGTGTATACAAGCGGGGGAATTTTGACACACAAAAACTACAAAGTGATAGGGGCTGCAATAGCTATTATACATCAACATGTGGAAGAGGCTGAGGGTGGTGAGTATGAGAAGGCTGTCGAGCAACCCACAGTAAGGAGACAGAAAAGAGTGGACAGACCCAGGGTAACCTACCAGGGGCTACATGAGCTGGAGATAGTGGAGCGCTATACGATGGACAGAGACCTCCTACAGCAAATTGTTGAGCTGTGCCAGCTATGCCTCACACACAGAACTAACAGAGGGGAACCCATCCAAGTGGATACCAAGGTATGTGTAGGCCTAAGAGTACTAGCTACAGGTACCTTCCAAAGGCTAACTGGAGATATAATGGAGATCTCACAGGCATCAGCATCCAGGGTACTCCACCAGTTCCTGGATGCCATGTCAGCACATGTCAGTGAGCACGTATATTTTCCCAACACCTGTGAGGCGTTGGCCAGCAATATGCATCTTTTCCACCAAATAGCAGAATACCCTGAGGTAGAGCGTGCTATAGACTGCACGCACATATGCATCAAAGCACCACCTGGTGAGCATGGTAGGGTCTACATCAACCGCAAGGGCTTCCCCTCTATCAACTGCCAGGTTGTGTGCGATGCCCAGGGCATTATAATGAATGTGTGTGCTGGCTGCCCTGGAAGCTATCAAGATTCCCACATCTGGCATCTGACACAGCTGTACCAGAGATTTGCCAGTGGGAACATCCCTTACAGTCATCTAGTGGGGGATGCTAGTTATGCACTGGAGCTGTGGCTGATGACACCCATCAGAAATGTACACACAGACCTACAGAGGCACATGCACAGACCAGAATTGTAATAGAGTGTGTGTTTGGTATGCTCAAGTCACAGTTCCGGTGCCTGGACTCATCTGGTGGAGCCTTGCAGTACTCCCCAGCTATTTGTACTCAAATTGTCATCGTATGTGCCATTCTACACAATATGATCCTGCGGAAACAGCTGCAATGGGGACAGCATGGGGCAGGGCCACACAACCCCCTTAGCACTGCCAAGGCCTGCACAGGCACATAGTGACTCAGACGAGGAACAACCTGAGCCTGTCCCAGTAGGCAGAAGGAGGCATGCCCAGTATGCCCTAGCCTTGGCAAAGAGGCAACACATAGCACATACACTGACATAGGGGGGTCCCAGGGAATGACACCACTTTCTGACTCGCACATACAGTAAAAGGGATGTCAAACATAACACTACCTGTGCTCAACCATGTATAGGGAGTGTACTATGTGCATCTGACATAGGCAGCCCTCCAGCACCATCCCCAATACTGGCACACCCACAAGGTAAGTCACTCTGCTTACCAATTGCCGAATGGTGTAGTATGTGTTGTTATCTATGGCATGGATGTGAGCATGCAAGAGAATTGGGTGGCTGACTGGGATGCCAGCAGATAGTAGACACCTATAGTGGCACCATGAGATCTGTAACAAATACTGGTGTCACCATGGTAGCCAGTACTACACATGGTGACAAAACCCACTTTAGGAAATGTGCTGGGCCACATGTGTGTCCATATGACTCACACATGCCAGTCAGGGAGGTTCACATAACCCAACAATAGTCTCAGCCAGCAGGACAGGTATAGACAAACACAAACAAAGGCTGTGCTAAGTCCTCTGAATGATGGTTATGGGTAACCTCCCCCCAGGCCTACACAGACAGGCTACAGCAGGTCAGGCAGTGGTATGTTAGTTATGAAGGGTAGAAAGTCAGAAACTGATATGTAGGTCAATCAAACCTAAGACCTGTAGTACACTGATATGCCTCTAGTCAGCATGATAGGTTAGAACACAGGATGTAATGGAGTACCTGACATACCAGTACAGTCATAACAAATGTGTACAAGTGTCAGGTGTGCCCCCCAATCCTATGTAGAAATGTAGAAACAGTCAGGTTTTCCCCCCCAAGCCTGTGTAGAAATGTAGTAACAGTCAGGTGTGCCCCCCCAATCCTGTGTAGAAATGTAGTAAAAGTCAGGTGTGCCACCCCTCCAATCCAATGTAGACATGTAGTAACATGTATGTGTATGTATAATACCAGTGGAGTATAGATGACCTGAAATGGCCAAGGTAGCAGGTTAGATTGTAGCATTTGTACAATATGCAGGTATGCGTATGTTAGGTTGGTGTGTGTTTCATATTGTGTGAGAGTGGTCAGTATGTATGCATGTTGAGGTTTGACCTGGTGGCCATTGCCCACTACTGCCGATGACAGGGTCAAGTCCTCACAACTGCAGTGCCAAAGACAATTCCCCCCAGTATAACACATGCTAGCAGTAAGCCATTGTAAAGGTATGGTGGTAATATGTGTCGCCATCTGAAAGATTGACATGGCATGACTGTTGGGCTAGATATGCAAGCAGTACACAGGGAAAAGTACCCCAGACATACAGTATATAATGTGTAACTGTGAAATGGACACACCCCTGGAATTGTACATACAGGTATGCATCCCATTATATGGGCTTGTAGTAGGGAATGCTGATGTTGTCTGGCCAACACTTGGAGATCACAAAGGTGATAGGACTGATGTATTGGGAAATGGCTGATGTCCCTGCACAAGCCAGCATAACTGGAATGCCCCATGCATATGTGTGAGTCAGATGCAAGTAGTATCCATAGCACACATGCACCCAGCTTACCCAAACACCACCCACAGGTACCTCTCTGGTCATATCCCTGCTGTTGGGAATGGGTACAATATGACCCCCATCTGTGTATGGCAATAGCGAAAGAATTTAGCATGCAGTGCAGGTGTCCCATGCATGTGTGTCCCTAGCTGTAAGTAGCACCCTGCCAGCATCCACACCACCTGATCAATGCTGATAGAAAGTATTGGCATGAACACCTAGCACACCTACCCTGTCACCCCAGGGGAATATACTGTATGGCAGTCTGGGACTGTAAGACTGACAGAATTCAATGGCCTGCTACAGCTGGCCTGCATCACCACCAAATGGCCTACAGGCCTCTGCGAAAGGCATGTGTCTCACCAGTATTGCCAATGCATGTTATGTCATGGACACCCAAATAACAACATAACACACTCCACATAAGCCATATACAAGGCCATGTGGACAAACCACAGTGACATGTCCACTATGTCCCACTGCATGAACTGTGGATCAACACCAAAACACAGCTGTGATGAGGTGATAACTATAGGGCAAGTGTCACAGAATGCATGCATACTGTATGGAAGAGGATAGAATAATAGAGGGGGGTGGTAGCATAGGCAGCATGAAATGTGCAAGGTCTGACACACAGCCGTGTGCACATACTATCCCTGGCTGCAAATGCAAAAATGGGTGGCTACAAGCCAGCCCATACAGCACAATAGAGGTAATGTCCTGATTTATGACCCCTGCTTCTGGGTAACCTGTGTGAATCTGTACAGCTGTGATGTATTGCCACAGTAAGATAAGGCCATATTGTCATGTTGATGGATGTACAAGTATGGGATCCTCTGCCAGCACTGTACCAAGGTGCTGAACTGGATACACAGACGCCGCAGCAAGTGTCTGCAACTCCCCCTACAGAATGGCATAACTTTTCATGAATATGTAGGCGTTTGACCACAATACTGAACACAGCTGCATTCACTCTGTCTTCCTCAGGATATCACTGTGAGCAAAAATGTCCACCTGACAGTACTTGGGGACATAAAACATCACAGTGTATAACAGTACATATGTCTGAATATCTCTGCTAACACCAGTATCATGTAGCAGAAGCAGCACAGACACAATCACCTACAGTACACACTATCTCTTGCACAGTGTGACTCCATATTGCCAACTGATCTACAGACATCCTGCAGAAACAGTTTGCTACCTGTAGGTGTAGAACACAAAGGTCTGCACTGGAGTACAAATTACCTGGAATGGATCCACACATTCAATACAAAAGGGCATACTGGGCATGCTCACACACTTAAACAAATGAAGCCCATGTCTGCCAACAACAGTGGACCATACATATCTGATAGTTGCAGATGTTAGTGCATACACTCCTCAGTTTGCACCAGTCATGCTTTGTACACACATTGGATAAGAATACACACATATATCCAAGGACAACACACTATAATATGCCAAAAGTACACATACATAGATGTGTGAAAAAGAGTGACAGTGACAAACAGCCTTCCATCATGAGGCCTGTCCCACTCAGCACACAGCCAAATAGCTACAACCACATGATGAGTAAATGTCACTCACTGTAGGAATTAGCCACTGGTATCCCTCAGCATTACAGACTCTGTGGTGCAAGTACTAGCTGTGCAACATGTCTGTACAAGTCAGTAGTCATCTAGCAGTTGTATACACATACCTGCAAAATATAAACCTGCGTTTGCCTGAGTTGGTGTGTCTACCTCTAGATGAATGGGTTATGGCCCATGCACACACACTGCCCTCCCTATAGCCCTACTATGACAAGCCTGCTGATGTAATTCACTTTGAAATACACCTTTTTGAAAAGGATAGCCCTGTGGTGTGTCCTCTAACTGTGTAATGATGTAGAGTGATAAATTACTGAGGTAAGAGTTCTAATTCTAAACATGGCAACTGTGTCTCTGTCTGTGTAAGGAGCAATGCTTTTTAGGCTAGTCACACTCACTACAATTTAAATGCAGTACTTTGGCAAGGCTGCTGATGTCATTCACTTTGAAATACACCTTTGGGAAAGGAATAACTCAGTAATCTCTGTGGCATGTCCTAAAGCTGCATAATGCAGTAATGTAATAAAATAGTGAAGTAGTAGTTCTAAACCCAGATATGGTAACTGTGTGTGTGTGTCCCTGTCTGTGTAGGTAGCAATGCTTTTTAGGCTAGTCATACTCACTACAATTCAAATGCTCTACTTTGGGAAGGCTGCTGATGTCATTTACTTTGAAATACACCTTTGGGAAGGAAACAGCCCAGTAATCTCCGTGATGCATCCTATAATTGCGTAATGCTGTAGCATAATAAACAAGTACTATAGGAGTTCTAATCCCAGACATGGCAACTGTGTGTCTGTGTGTGTGTGTGTGTGTGTGTGTGTGTGTGTGTGTGTGTGTGTGTGTGTGTGTGTGTTTGTCTGTACAAGGAGCAATGAATTTTTAGGCTGGTTACACTCACTACAATTGAAATTCCCTACTTTGTCAAGGCTGCTGATGTCATTCACTTTGAAATACTCTTTTGTGAAAAGAGTAGCCCAATAATCTCTGTGGTAGTGAAATGCCCTTCTTTGGCAAGGCTGCTGATGTCATTCACTTTGAAATACACCTTTGGGAAAACAGTAGCCCAATAATCTCTGTGGTGCTTCCTATAAATGTGTAATGCTGTATTGTGATAAACTAGTTAGGGAGCAATGCTTTTTAGGCTAGTCACACTCACTACAATTCAAATGCCCTACTTTGGAAAGGCTGCTGATGTCATTCACTTTGAAATACACCTGTGGGAAAGAAGTAGCCCATTAATCTCCATAGTGAGTCTTATAACTGCATAATGTTGTAGCCTGATAAACAAATTAGGTTGGAATTTAAATCCCAGACATGGCAATTGTGTCTGTTTATATGTTTGTGCCCCTGTCTGTGTAGGGAGCAATGCTTTTTAGGCTAGTCACACTCACTACAATTCAAATGCCCTACTTTTGCAAGGCCGCTGATGTCATTCACTTTGAAATACACCTTTGGGAAATGAGTTGCCCACTAATCTCTGTGGTGCATCCTATAACAGCATAATGCTGTAGTGTGAAAAAGTACTTTGGTAGGGGTTCTATTCCCACATATGGCAAGCGTGGATGTTTGTGTGTTTCTTTGTTTGTGTAGGGTGCAATGCTTTTGAGGCCAGTCACAGTCACTATAACCTCCATTGCCCTACTTTGGCAAGCCTGCCGATATCATTCCCAGTGAAATGCACCTTTGAGAAAGGTGTAGCCCAGTAAACTCTGTGGTGCATATTGTAACAGCATAATGCTGTAGTGTGATATAATACTTTGATAGGGGTTCTAATCCCACACATGGCAAGTGTGGATGTTTGTGTGCTTCTTTGTCTGTGTAGGACACAATGCTTTTGAGGCCATTCAGAGTCACTATAACCTCCATTGCCCTACATTGGCAAGCCTGCAAATGTCATTCCCTGTGAAATACAACTTTGGGATAGAAGTACTTCACTAATCTCCATGGTGCAGCCTATAACAGTGTAATGCTGTAGTGTGATGTAGTACTTTGGTAGGGGTTCTATTCCTATGCATGCGGAGTGTGGATGTGGGTGTTTCTTTGTCTGTGTAGGGTGCAATGCTTTTGAGGCCATTCACAGTCACTACAACCTCAATTGACGTTCTTTGTCAAGCCTGCTGATGTCATACCCAGTGAAATACACCTTTGGGGAAGAAGTACTCCAATAATCTTCATGGCACGTTCTGTAACTGTGTAATGCTGTAGTGTAATAAACTAGTTAGGTAGGAGTTCTAATCCAAGACATGGCAAGTGTGTGTTTGTTATTTGTATCCTGTCGGGAGGTTGCTGTGAGTGTGTAACAACTGGACTCACTGGGGAGTGGGTTTTGCAAATTTCTTATATGGTGGACCTATTATATGCCACAATGTCCACCTTACAAGGATAACAGATGTGAAATAGCCGAGAGGCTGGGGTGCCAATCCATATCTCTACATGTGACATCAAGGCTTGGCAAACAACGTTAGCAACCCTTGTATTACCCAGGGAACACACTCAACCCATGTCTCATACACAGACACACTTGCCTAGGCAACAACCTCTATGTTGGTAGTATCCTGCATATTGCCCACAGATAGTAACCATGGTGTGATTGCAGTGGAGTACAGAAGGCATGATACCCTGTCCATCAGTACAATAGGCACGCACATGTAGACAGTGTGCCTTCACTATGTTCCTCACTGGATGCCTGCAACACCTGTGGTGCCATCAAATGTGACCCACAAAGGACATACCATCCCTTAAACATATGCCCTGTATGGACAGATGCCACTGACACCAGGGAATACCTGTATCATGCTATCAATGTAGGTGCAGGGTCAACCTGCTGTCCATTACCAGTTTCCACCACATGAGACCAGGACTGGTATATCTGATGATAACAATCTGTGTACACAACATGGGCCAGACACCCCAGGTACAGTTCCACATGTCAATGTACATGCATGTGGGACATGTGCACATCCCAGACAGCATCCAGATTATGGAATAAAGAACACATACATGGCAAGTATTGCACAGCATTGGCCACACACAATAATTACCCAGGTGACTGGATGGTGAATACAATACCCACCTGTGTGGGCCACTCCAGACACTACACCCCTGAGCCACAGTGCAGACCATTGTCATGTGGTCTGATGTGAAGGTATGCCCTTCACATAGTCTTGTATAGCCTTCTAGCACAGTCAACCACTACACACCTGTGAAGCAATGCAAGCATGTATGTCAGTACTGGCACTCTGTGTCTGTGTGTGCGGTGTATGATGCTTTCGACCACATTAACACTCACTACAACTCCAATTGGCATACTGAAGCATGCTGTCTGATGTTAGACACCTTCACATACCCTTTGCCCATATAACCTCCGGATAACCCCTGTGGTGCATGTGATACCTGCACATTACTGTGTTGTGACAAACTAGTTAGGAAGTGTATTCTTGACCCTGCCAAGTGTGTCAATGTGTGTGAGTCCCTGAGGGGTGTGGTGTGTTGAAGCTGACACCTGTTCATGTGGACAGGTACGTGTACTACACCTACCGTATCACTACCATATCACTGTTCCAGATGTCACTCACCATCGCATATACATTTGGACAGCTTCTCAACATGTAAGTTATGTGGCACGTGCAATAATTGCATAGACATGTGATAGCAATATATAGTCAGGCAGCAGTTTGAAACTCTATACGGGCAGATATGTGACACAAACATGCTTAGGCTTTACTCTCCCACTACCTCCCTGACTTACTTTATCTCTGTCTGCCTCTTTGGTGGATGTGGAGAGCTGCACCTGCTTTGCTTAAGCAGCAGCTTGTATTTTGTAAGTGATGCTCATGATCAGCTGATGGCCTCTGCATGAATTGTAGCCCTCCTCTAGCTGATTGCATGTGGAACAGCTGTGGTAACATTCCCATAGCAAATTGCATGGAAACACTCCAATATCTAGGAACATCATGCTGGTGTGGGCTTTTTCATTCACTGTGAGCAGGACCTAGATCTGGTGTTTGGGGCAAACAGCATCACAGATGGATTTGGGATTTACCTGTAACAATATACACTGTGGAAACAGGCCAACACACAGGAGGGGGATGTTCCTGACATTACTACAGAATGTAAGTGTTGCTATTCTGCATTTGGAGTAATGTTGGTTTAACAGGGTGTGTGTGGATATGGCTGGTCTACATGTTTTAATACCTGTCATGACAGTGCTATGTTTTTGCGGAAACCCCCATCTGTAGGGTCATCTGCAGACTGGGCAGTGTGTGGTGCCTTTTGTTTCTTGTGTTACTCACAGAACACCTATCTGAGAACTGCAAAAGCATAGTGTGAGGATTGTAGTCAGTACATGGTGACAGCTATGAGAGTTACTGACTTTGTATCCCTCATAGGACATATGTCACAACAAACCATGTTACAACAGTAAATGTATGAAGTTATCACAGCAACATGTCAAAATTGGTCTTGTGTTTGTGCCTCCAGCCACAACCCTGTCAACCTTTGTACATATGTCATACAGTAAGAGGTGCATGTGTTCTCTACACCATTATTTATTGACAACATATCTGATAACAAGCCAGTGAGATATCAGAATGCTACACATGTTATGTATAGTAGGGGTTATTTTTAAGGACATAACCTGGGCATTCTCTGGTTGTGTGTACAGTACTGAGGTTGTGTGTACAGTACTGAGGTCTTATGGTGATTGTCAACAGTGCGTGTATTGTGAATATGTACCTTGGCCTGTGTACAGACTGTGGTAGATGTCATTATTCTTGGTCCTGTTCTATCTGATGTTACATGCTGCTCCAGTGTATGGTACCCTATCGGCTTACATGTTTGTAGGGCCAAACAAAGACATGTCCCATACCACAGACAGGCATCGGACCACACTGTGTAGTGACCAGTATAGGTAGAGTTAGTGTGTGAGTAGCACATATGAGGATGGTGTTGATCAGACAGTCCATATACTGTAATATTAAGCTAGCTTACCATATGTGGCTGTGGCTGTGTTCACATTGGTTGTGGTTATGCACTTTCACACAGGTGTCTGTTACTCTGTGCTGTGACATGCCTGTAGAGCCTGCTATATTTGCAGGCACATGTGTATTCCCCCATAAAAAATGTAGGCCAGTGTTGTGGCAGTCTGCCTGTAGTTTGCACAGTGCTTTGCTACATGCCTAGCAGCTTAGTGTACTTACCCTGTGTGATGTTATGTCCAGATATTTGCCAGATGTACTGCTGCCTGGCCACCATAACTGCCATGTATATCTGACAAAGCAGTGGGATGATGTATAGATGTATGTCACTAACTAGTGGGTAGTATGTGGCCATGCAACCTCTGCACCACCAGTTATTATGTATCAGGACAGACAGGAGTGTGTGAATGCATAACCTATGTGGGCATATGTATTCCAGCATTTACGTGATATACCCATCTACATGGCTGTTAACATCCACATTGTCAGGCTTGGTCCACGTCTTGCACTAAGAGATTCTCTGTATACCTCTGGACTGACTAGAGTGTGCCAGACTGTCCACATTTATTGGTCATATCTCTGCTGTAGTCCACAGGATTATTACTGTGCTAGCAGTGGTACTGTACTATGATGTCCTTAGGATGTCTGTCAGTAGCCAATGGCACACATGTTAAAAGCAGATGCGACCTCCCACACACAGCATGTCTGTTAAGACAACCCTATTACAGTAGAAACAGTCTACATAAATACCTTCAATACATACCTGATATCCCCTTACACTAAGAGGTTGGGACTATTGGGTCTGAGGTAGGATTCCACTCCATGTTCTGGACATATGGTGAACATATGTGTACATATAATTATTCATATATCTATATCTATGTATATATATATATATATATATATATATATATATATATATATATATATAAACACTCAAATATATACATATACACAGCAATATATGTCTAAACATATACAGATATAGATACATATGAACATATACTTATGGATATCTACATATATGTTGACAGTTAATAGGTATATCAGAATAGATATGTTTGCACATATAGTTATAGATATTTACATATATATCTACATAAATAGGCATATCTGTACACATAGGATGTGCATAAATATATAGCTATATATACATATATCTATATATACATATATATGTATTTACAAAGAGATCTACACATGGCCATATATATGATGCACTATACAGATGTGTATACAGACATATGTATGAATATAAATGTGTATGTACATGTAGACATATATCAACATATGTATATGTATATGTATATATCCATATTCCTGTCATGATTAAACATCACGGTTGTGTATGCCTTCCCAGATGTAGCTCACTGTATGTATCTGATATGTGTACATTATGATAAAACAAGATATGTGATGCAACAGTCATATTAATAACAAGTATTACACAATTGTGCAATTAAGGCAATTTTTCAGTACTAATTAATATGTGTATTGACAGGTATATTGGAAAAACAACAACTCTCTTCACAGTGGTCATGGCATAGTGGCTAAGTGTTGTGACTATAGTGTACAAGGTCCTAGGTTCGAGACCTACAAGGGCTGTTCTTTTTGTTGCTGGGAAGAACAAGGATTGTTAGATACAGAGTGGTTAAGGCAGTTTTGAGCAACTTTAAGTGCCTTTGCGTGGGTTTGTGTGAAGCTAAGTGGTGCTAAGCTACGAGTAAATGTATGGGCACTTACACAGTGTACGCTTCGCTCACCAGTGCACAAATCAGCTTAGCTGTTATATTGGAGCAGTGTTAATACCTGCTAAACATGGCTTAGCCCTGGTAACCAGTTCTCACCAGCCAGTCCAATAACATAGCAGGGTAATGACATCTGTAATAAGAGTATGTAATGCCATGTACAATACATGCACCTATGTGCTGTCATTACAGTAGCAAGGGGTGTGAGTGTCATGTCTGGGACACACAAGTATATGAGGCCTTTACAGCACTGTTATCCATGTGAATGTGTTACATACAGGGGTAGTAGCCCAGGGTACTTGCTGTCACACTAGTATGTAGTGTACCATGGTGGTACTACTATTGACAGTGCTTTCCCAGGCAAGAGTAGAGTGCTAAATGTAGTACTGACAACAGGCACACCTGCAGGCATAGCTGGACTCTGAGGCCTCCCTGTTGTGTCCCTGGTGTGTGAGCTGTCTCACAGTATATATCCTCTACTGGATAATGATCCAACATGTGGAATGCAACTGTATACTACCGTCTGTACATCACATGTTAGTGAAGGCTTCCAACATGTAGTTATGGCATACATATTGTTGTCAAACATCTATCTGTCAACACATTCATCCTACTGCAGAGCTACTTGCCAAGCTGATGACTGTCAGTCCCTGTACAGATGTGCAGATGGCAGGTATCCAGCTGGGATATGTACAGGCAACCTATACTAGATTGACACTGACATGTCTGCCCAGCTGTGTAAGTACTGGGACATAAAGGAGACAACACCCTGTATGCACCACATGCCACAGGTACCTCCACTACACTACCGCAGTCAACAGAACATGCTTGGGTACAGATCTTCATCACAGACACTAACCATGTGTTGTAATACATGTTGCATACATGTCAGCTTGATCACCTCAGTGGCCATGTGCAGGAGGCACCCAGAGGATTGGCTGATGCATGTCACTCTCACCCTGAGGGTCACCACAGTGCTGTCTGCTGCTAGATTGCCTGCTGCCACATGGCAGGTGGCAGGATACCACTGTACACACATCCCCTACACAACCCTTCTCTCCATGGACAATAGCTAGGTACGCAGCTATGACCACCTGCAGAGATTCACCCCAGTACTGACACATGTGTAAGTGTGCATTACTGAGTATAGCAGTGGGTGTGTGTTAGCACACCTGTACTTGGGAATTTCATGAGTGCCTTTACAACCACTGCAACACCCATTGCCATAGTCAGTTGTGGCTGCTGCTGTATGGGGCATTACATGTACCCTGTTACACTCCTCTCCCTACTGGCTACATGAGCCTTGCAGTGCCAGCACAACAGTGTTGTAAAAATGGGTCAATAGGCATGGGATACCGACTGAGTTCTGGCAAGTCTGAGTATGTGTGCATGTCTGTATATCTGTAGGGTACAGCATTCCAAGGCCACATACTCCTATTACAGTACACATTGCCACACATTAGTACATATAGTGTTGTTGCTGCCCATAGGTGAGGCATGAGAATGCAACACCCTACTATGTCTGTGGCATGTGCATTAGATGCATATCCCTATAGTACCGCTGTTGGGATATACAATGGGTTGTATCACAGCCGTTGGCAATGTGGGATGGTGGGTATGTCAGAGTGTCATCATGGGTTTCAGGGAGTACAATATCCAGTGGGGATTGTGGGTGCTGTGTACACTGTCATTACACCAAGGTACACCCGTTATATGTCCAGTGTACCACTTTATGGTGACCACTGTCATCATCAACCATACAGGTAAATGATACCACAATCCAGCCCAGTTATGCATGTGCTGTGTGCAGCCTACCTGTAACACATTGGACACATGGTCAAGTTAGTTAGCAGGGATAGGCCCAGGTCTCTTGGACGTGTGTCTGCCTATGTGTCTGTTAATGTGTATATGAAGGTATGTCACACTATGTATTGTCTATATACACCCATTACATGCCCCATTAGCATATTGTACACGTCTGGGGATGTTCTACATATAACATGTAACCTGGAACACACCTCACCCTAAATGCTGTGTGTTGTGTGCAATGAAAGCCACACACACCAGTAGCACTACATAACTAGGTAGGGGTCTAGTCCCGGTGTTGCCAAGTAAGAGTGTGCATGTATGTGGATGGGTCTACATCAGGTTGGAGATTATGCACGTCCCAGTCAGTCACCTGTCCATGTGGCACAGGCAGTAACTGTTATACATACCTATGACGTGTTCAACTGTACCCCATATATATCACAGCCATGGTGTCACAACAGTGCCATATCCTTTGTGGAATATGACTGCAGACCATCCTCCTGCTGGCACATGTTCATCTACAACACAAATGGATAACATTATAGAGACCACAATCAACCAGTGTTACTAACAGCTATAATGCATCATGGCTGGATGGCTACACTACCTGACATGTATGCATTAAACTTTACTCCTGACAACATGTTACACTGCAGTACTTTGGTACACTGTAGTACAGTCACCATGTGCATAAGAACCATAATAGCCTGTCCCTGCATTGATGTTATGGATGACAGGGATGTGGCACAGGTATCATCATATGCACAGGGTGTGTTGTTGGTTTGCCAGAGGCCAAGTGTGGGCCATACAATTGACACCATGTGTGTAAGTGAGGGGTGTAATGAGGTGAATTGGGTGTGGTGATGCAGTGTGTGTAGGTATGAGGTTGCCCTAGGTGTGTTTGAATAGTGTGTGGGTTTGCATGCTCACAGTTCTGCCATGTGGCTGCCCTACACAGGTGTTTATGGACAGCTGCAGACCATACCTGGCAGGGTGTGCAGTTCACTGCCTCCAGCCATGGACATGTGGACTGTGCCTGACAGGGGTTTCATGGGCATGCCCAGGTACAGGCCTCGATGTGCTACTCACCCCTGATGATGACAGATGTCTGCTGGAACCAGGTCTCTCCTGGGACTGGCCAGGATGACATGATCACGGCCTGCTGTGGTGTGGTGTGGACAGTGCCCCCCCCACAGTGCCGAGGCTGGTACTGCCACTACGGGAGCCCATTGGTGTCCTATCATGTCCATGTTGACTGCCAGCTGTTGGTGTTGCTGTCTTACATCCAAGCGTCCATTGCTGCTATCCCACCACATGTTCAAGCATGGACAAACCACGGTCAATGAGGGCCATCATCTCACCAGACCATCTATCCATGAGCTCGGTATAAGCACGGATGGCACCAGACAGTTCATTGAAGTTGTAGCTTGCTGATGTCAGAGCAGCCCTCTGCAGCCTCAGGCCCTGTCTGGTGTAACGTTCCATACATGCCTGCACCATCATAACAGCCTGAAACATGCACCTGGTGGTACCAGTTGTGGTGCGTCTGCCAGGGTCCTGATGACCAGCGGCCTTACCACTAGCACCCTGGGACATCTGCCTATGTGGTGCCCTATCAGACATCCAGCTATGCCTGCTGTGATCAGACACAATAGGCATGGTTACCACAATCTCCTATGCACTGCCACCCAACGCCAGCTGTCTCTCCACTATGGCCTCTAGTGATGGGGTATGTATAGGCACTGAAACTGTGTACTTGGGTGGGGTGGCTAAAAGGTGGATGTCAAATGATGGCTCTGTTTTGGCCCCTGACAGCCCCATCTGTGCCTCAACAGTACTATCATAATCTCCAGTGTCTGTATGGATACCATCATCAGACTGCATGCAGGAGGGACCCTGACCCACCTTGCCACCTGTGGGAGAAAACAAGAAATGCAATTTAAGACCTGTACATCATTGCATAACAGTACACACACACACACACACACACACACACACACACACACACACACACACACACACACACACACACACACACCACCTTAATACCTACCTGTCCTTGACTTTACAGACAGTCCCACATTTATTCCCATGTGTTCTCCATCCTGCATCACACTTGGTAACATAGACTCATTAACACCACTCATTAACGTATCATTCCTCTAGATGCCTAGACAAGTGATCACAACACAAGACCTGTTACTCTATTACCTCCCTGACCTGAGTGGAGTGGTTTTACTTGGCCTAACTGCTGTCATTCAGTGTTCACCCTGTGTATGTCCAGACATTGTGAGCATTGCCCCTATAAGTGAGAGGCTACTATGTTCATTCCATAATATCACACACTGGAGTGTCATGTGTAAGTATTGCTCAGTACATACCAGGTATACTGTTCAATCAACCTATCATGTGACAACTGTAATATATGGATACACTCCCTGGTGTTGTCTAGTAATTCCCCAATGCATCTGTAGTGCTGCATATGTGGGTTTTCAGTCACCTCTCTGCTGAATGCGATATTAAGGTTATACCTGGTTTCTACTTTCCCTCCCAATGCATGGTCCATGCTACAGACCTTATTGTATTATCAGCTGTCCTGTGATTACATACATGACAAGTATTCCTGTTGTGTCATGTGTCAGTCTATGTCCATGTACTGCACGATCCCAAAGGGAAGTACTGCTTTATGAACAACCCCACAATCACACGTGCATACATGGACACCCACACAGACACACACACATGCACACATGCATCCTACATGCATCAACCTCCATCCACTTCACCAGAGTGACCCTACAGACAAAATAAACATCCACCGACACACACACACACACACACACACACACACACACACACACACACACACACACACACACACACACACACACACACACACACACACCACCTTAATACCTACCTGTCCTTGACTTTACAGACAGTCCCACATTTATTCCCATGTGTTCTCCATCCTGCATCACACTTGGTAACATAGACTCATTAACACCACTCATTAGCGTATCATTCCTCTAAATGCCTAGACAAGTGATCACACCACAAGACCTGTTACTCCATTACCTCCCTGACCTGAGTGGAGTGGTTTTACTTGGCCTCACTGCTGTCATTCAGTGTTCACCATGTGTATGTCCAGACATTGTGAGCATTGCCCCTATAAGTGAGAGGCTACTATGTTCATTCCATAATATCACACACTGGAGTGTCATGTGTAAGTATTGCTCAGTACATACCAGGTATGCTGCTCAATCAACCTATCATGTGACAACTGTAATATATGGATACACTCCCTGGTGTTGTCTAGTAATTCCCCAATGCATCTGTAGTGCTGCATATGTGGGTTTTCAGTCACCTCTCTGCTGAATGTGATATTAAGGTTATACCTGGTGTCTTCTTTCCCTCCCAATGCATGGTCCATGCTACAGACCTTATTGTATTATCAGCCATCCTGTGATTACATACATGACAAGTATTCCTGTTGTGTCATGTATCAGTCTATGTCCATGTACTGCATGATCCCAAAGGGAAGTACTGCTTTATGAACAACCCCACAATCACACAGGTGCATACATGGACACCCACACAGACACACACACATGCACACATGCATCCTACATGCATCAACCTCTATCCACTTCACCAGAGTGACCCTACAGACAAAATAAACACCCACTGACACACACACACACACACACACACACACACACACACACACACACACACACACACACACGCACACACACACACAGGTGAGGTTGCACAATGAAAGTACACACAGTCATCCTATTACCCATCTGTCAACATGCATAACATATGGTGCACAACAGCATGCATTGCAGCCATAGTCAATCCATGCCAGCAACAGTATACATGTGTGTGATGCATGTGCTGTGTTAGTAGGTGATGCCCCTTCCCCTGGATACCACTGCACCCATGTACAGAGTATTGCTGTGCACCTGTACTGCACCCTGACATGTACTGTGCACCAGACCTCACAAGTATACAACCCATTGCTGAATGTGTACTACTGTGTCAGTTATGTCAGCTCTAATGCTCACAGCCCCTATGTTTTTCAACAACACATACCTGGGATGATATGTGGACAGATGTCATTTGTGAATGCCTGATGTCTGGTTTACAGATCTCAACATCAGCGGACCATGTATGACCAATCTAATACTATTACACTGACAACCATCAGAGCATACTGCGGCTATGGGGAGTGTACACACCCTTATTGATATGACAAACCCTTCCTTGATCTGCAATGGGACCACACCGCCGCATATATTAACAGTACATGAGACTAATATGTGACATATGTCCTGTACATTCACATGCAGTGTCTATGGAATGTGTTAGGTGTGCAGATGCTGACCACAATGCATACACTCCATGTGTGCATATGTGTGCACACCCTTATTATGACATTTTGTTGCACCTATTATGTGTACTACAGCAGTCACTACACCTGGCAGGGATATACTGGCATGGGCCATCTGCATTTACCAGTGTATGTTCAGTCTGCCCTACAGATGTCCCCCAAATCTGCATGATTGCAAAGTCTACTCATGTGCACATCCCTTGGTGTTCACACACTGCCATCACTATTGCTGTGGAGGCAGGGTTACATCTGCCACAGTTCCTGAACCGGACTGTGTGCAGATACAGCCATTCTTAGCATCCTTAGGATCCCTGCTGCAGTGCACTGGTGTGTCATGCTGACACCCTCTCTCCACCTTCAGCCTTTTTGCAGATGCTTGACAAGTACGGCCTACACATGTATCAGCTTGCAGTGTTCTATACACTGAACACCAGATTTACAGCCTAATCCCAGCTGATAATGTGAACCACAGTCATACTTTATGCCATAGTGTAACTCTGTAACAGTTGCCATTGTACTACTGGTATATACACTGTTGCTGCACTGTATACGGGTGATGTTTCACATATGTCCCTACTGTAGGCCATGTCTCCCACCATTTTGTTACTCCCTGTGGACACATTCCACAGTGAGAGGATGTTAGTTATCTTGCAGGTGTCTGACATACCCTTCCAATACACCATCAGGGTCACCACTGTGATGCCGTGCATTTAACAGCAACAATAAGTGCAAATGTACAGCATGCATTCTGGGTAGGTGTGTTAGATGTGTGCATGGAAAATACCATTGCCATTACATGCCTGGTGTATTGGAAAGCATCAACATAAACCATACTCACCAGCACAAGCTGCTGCCTTGGTGATATACTGGAGAGACCAACATAAGAGGGTGAGAGAAGCGAAGTCAGTGGCCACATCTGTAGCATTGCTACAGGGTGGGTGCAGCATTACAGTACATCAACAGTACATGTCCACAATACTACCACATATGCACATCTGTTTATTACTTCTATGCAGCAACAAACTATATCTGTGACATGTCAGATATGCATGATCTACCTGTACAGATGCAGATACATATGCAACAGTGGTCTACTGATGTGCCTTGTGGCCTTACCTGCACACTCCTCAGCCGACGTGTGGGTAGCAGCCACCTCCACAATGGTGCCCAGCAGTTGCTGGCTGTGCAGACGGGTAGGTGACAAGAGGCTGGTGAGGAGCTCCTCAATGAGTGTCGGGGGGATGGATGGCATTGCCCCACCCTGTTGCTAGGTGATTGCCCTGGACTGCAGCAGCATGCTGACGGGCATTGCAAAGCAGGTCAGAACAATGATGTTGGTCCTGCTCATAACTGCGGTTGTGCAGTCCAACATCATTGACCCTGTGAACTAGGTCATTCCACAAGGCGGTCCACTCCTGCTACTCATGGGCGGCCTGGCCAAACAGGACAGGGTATTGCTGGATTAGGTAGTTTAGCACTATTTCATTCTCAGCAGCTGGGTAAGCAGGGAGCCATCCATGTGATATCTTGCCTGAAAGACATAAAGATATAAAAAGGTCTGAGCAACTCATACAGCAAGGTTACCACAGTTTTTAATGCACATCTCTGTCACCCACCCACCATATCAGCGACAACAAACTGTACACACAACTCAATAGGTATGTCTACAGCTTACCTACCAGTGGGACAGATATTGTATTGTACCACACCATATGGTATGTGTTTGTAGCCATGTTCCCTGTGTGGACACTATCGCTGCTGACCAGTTACAGACTATTCACCTGCATGCCATTTTCAGGGGAACTATGGTTCCATATATGCCTGTGGTATGCTTGCTCTGTGATTGCTCCACATGACATTCTGTGTTATTGGGGATGTCTATGCATGCTGTTGGACATGTTCCGGGATTGTGCGGACTATTACTACCCACAAATGTTCTATAACAGTGACACAATAGCATGTTTAGGGAATATTTACCAGCAGAACCACCTCTACAAACTCATCTGCCCATGTTACCAGGTCACATCACATGTGGGACCAACCCTGGGGCCTCCTAATGTACTGGTCCAGCACTACCTTCAGGTATATCCACCTCAGGGGATGTTGTACCCCCCGGGGGGGGCACACACAGATATGATCTTGTCCCTCGAGGTCAGGTCCAGGGTCTTTTCCACAGCTGGCTCCACAGACACATGCGGGATGTGCTACATCACCTCAAGGCACCCAGTACACATGCACAGGGTCCACATGTTCCTCCTGCTCAGCCCCCAGAGCAGGCACCTTTGGGACATGGACTGCTGTTGTGAGTAGCAGTGGGTGGGAGGCTTGTTCCCATTGTGTTCATACTGGGACCCATGGGGCTTCCACATCACAGACCGCACACACAATCCAGGGTGTTTACCCATGACATGTGTCACATACCACCCCTGTAGGCTGTCCTCTATATCTACCAAACCCAGACCACCTCCACAACTATACCTGCCATACTTCCCCATATTCCCATTCCCTACTTCACAGACAAGTCAATGTGGTCCCAACAAGGGGTTCACACGTGACATACCCGTCCATGTTGTACACACTGACAGCTGTATATATCTGTGTGTATTGCTATGTGTGCTGCTCCATCACACATAGCATGCAGCACTGTGCTGGTAATATAGGGGACATGTATTTACATACATATATATATATATATATATATATATATATGTGTGTGTGTGTGTGTGTGTGTGTGTGTGTGTGTGTGTGTTTGTATATATGTAGACATGTGCATATAGATATATATCTATATATGTGTAGATATATATAATGTTAGACATACATGTAGATATATATATATTAAAAAAAAAAAAAATATATATATATATATATATATATATATATATATATATCTATATATATATATATAGATAGATATATTATATATATATTATATATCTGTATATCTATCTGTCTATATATATATATATATATATATATATATATATATATATATATATATATATATATATATATATATATATATATATATATATATATATACATAGATAGATATAGATATTAATATATATATACATATATATATATATATATATATATATATATATATATATATATATATATATAAATATATATATATATATATATATATATATACATATATATATATATATATATATAGATATATATATATATAAATGTACACATGTACATACCTATATATGGGGTACATTCAGACTTCAGGTCCACAATCTCAAAACACCTTCCTGCACAGCTGCACTGTTCTGCCTTGCTACAACACAGACAGGTGCCACATATGGATACAACCTAACATTAGGGGGGTATATGTAGTGCCAGATTGCAGGTAACCCTATTACACACCTATGGCATTCCAGCATGCTACAATACAGGTTAACTTGAGTATCCTGCAAGTGGTGAGCTGTGGAACCCACATGTCCATCATTATGGCATTACTTCCACCACCAGCTATTGGCCACAGTAATATACATGCTTCCCATTACACAACACACACTATGATGGCTTACATCTTAGTCAGTGCTGCTCTGCACAGTTGCCGGGTATGGCCCACTACCCACAGGGACAGACTCTATTGTCCTTAGCAGTTGTTCAGCTGAACATCATTACAACAGCAACACCTGATGCCACATATAAATCATTCCACATCATCTATCCCATTATTATGGACCAAGTGCTACAGTCAATTATATGCATATATACTTCACATACCTGTTGTGGGAATGATGTCTCTTCTGTATAGTTTGCTGGATGTTTTTTTTTTTTGTGTTTTTTTTTCTTTTGCCTTTCACTCACTCTCTCTCTCTCTCTCTCTCTCTCTCTATCTTGGTCTGTCTCCAGTAAATGGATTGAGCTGCTTTGAATAGATTGCAGGGGTAGTATATGACACATGTGGGTGGTAAACATGGCAAAGTGCAGGAAATCAGCCCTATTTAAACCCAACAGATGGGAATACATCACATAACTGGTTATAGCTTCCCCTTGCAGGCACTATGTCTGGAATGGAAAAGGGTGTGTGCTTTCGGGTGCAGCACTGGGGCATCCAGGAGTCTAGAGTCATAGCAGGACTCCCTGTCTAAGGCCATGAGCAGAGACTGCTGCAGGGCCAATATCAGGGTTCCCAATATAAAGTGGAAGCCTGAGACTGTCTTGCCCATGACCTCACCAGTGTGACTGGCAAACCCCAAACTGGTGAGCAGGTCAGGTATCACTATGCCAACCTGAAGCAGTGAAAGGGGGATCTCTTGGATCAGAGGAGCCAAGAGGCTAGGAGTACAGGGGAGGTCCCAGCTATGTGTAAGTATCACTCCACTACCTTTTTAATAATTGCCAGCTCATATATATTATGGATAGGTATGGCTAAATATTCTTCTTATGTCCTTTACAGTGGCAAGTGAGTGGGCTGCGAACCAGGAGGCCCATGGATTTCGCTTGGAGAGGTTGCAATGTGAGGCAGGTTAGTAATACTCTTGCATCTACTGTCATAGGAAATAAATCTAAAAGTATTAGTAAGTTAATTGCCTGTATAAAACCTGTATTGTTTAAGGCAAGTACTGCATACACCAGAGAATATGTCAGGAAGAGTCTCATAGAGGTTGTATGTAAGTAAAAGCATAATAGCCTGACAATGAAGGTCTAACTGCTGGACTGCATGTGTTTACTCTGGTATCATATGGTAATGTAGATTTGCAATCACTTAATAGTACTGCTGTATTAAGCACTGTTACCCACACCGTGCACCATAAATTGAATGTGTAGGAATGCCTGTATATGACAGGTGTAATCCCCAGAGGCCATTTAGTACAACTGAGAGACACATAGACAGAAAGCAGGGAAAATGCAGACAACAAACCTGAATAGCACATGCAACTGAGATGTGAACTGTTGTTTTTTTAGCACACACAGCCATGATTCGAATCCTGCCAGTGGTAGTACTTTCTATACAGAATCATACCCCACAACTGTACAGATATGTCCAGAATGTCCAGTAAAGTGGCCCATATCTTTTGCCTATCAACCTGTCCCCCTGGGAAATCAGTGAGATGATCCCAGACATATAGGCAGCAAAAAGGAAATACAACTGATTGACACACATCTATGAGAACAAAGCTGGCACACTAGCAACTCCCTAATAACGTGAGACTAAGAAGCCTATGTCCCATTTACACCCAAACTTGTCAAGGTGTGGTCAGAGTGTGTACAGTAACAGAGTGAGATGTATGTGCTTAATTGTAATGTGGCATCTGGTACTGTGTGTGGGAACATTCGGGTAGTGCTAATAAACATTCCTCTCACAGGTCTGTCAGATACCAACACTGAGCCCAGAAATACAAGAGTGATACCCAGTACTGGTACTGTTTACATTGGTATTGTATGGCAGTGCGACTGATGCAGTTGCTCTGAATAATGAGGTATTACACATCACTGTTGCCCACACTGTCCTACAAAATATAATTGTCTAGGAAATCTGCATGAGTGTTGTAATACAAGGTCCAAATGCAAAAGCACAGGGGATTAATAAGACAGAAAGCAGAAAGGAGATATACAGCAATATCTATATAGCATACACAACTGTGATGGACAGTGTTTAAGTTGTAGCAGACTTAGCCATGATCTGAATCCTGGGAGTGGAAGTAGGCTGTATACAGAATCATACCCCACAACTGTGCAGATGAAGCCAGAATGTC